>NC_133325.1:732088932-732096432 GCF_042186555.1 Aquarana catesbeiana | reverse complement strand
TCTCACAATGCTGATACAACATATGATAAGACACATCTTCAATATAAATTATATCTCGCAGTATAACATCTCATAGGAGTGGCAAAACTAATCTGCAATATAAGTTATACCATACAAACATCTCATAGGAGTGACATCACTAATCTTCATTATAAGGTATACCATACAAAACAACATGTCATAGGAGTGACATCACTAATCTCCAATAAAAGTTATATCACACAGTACAACATATCACAGGAGTGACCTCATTATGCAACAATACAGTTTATAACCCACAGTAATAATAAAACATCACTCATTTCCAATATGCTATATTTTACAATACCAACATCCCTTATCTCAAATGTAAATTGTATTTTACAGACCCAAATCATTTATTTACAACATAAATTTTATCTATTGGATTTGACGAATGTTACATAAGTTATATTTCACTAGACCTGTACATACCTTACCTCCCATAGTAGTTATATTTCATCCAACTTACATTCTTTACCTCTCATATTAGTTATATTTCACCCGACCCACATATATTACTTATATGGGAGCTAAGGTATGTGGGTCGGGTGAAATATTACTTATATGGGAGGTAAGGTATGTAGTTCGGGTGAAATATTACTTATATGGGAGGTAAGGTTTCAGCAGACCCACATACATACCTTACCTCCCATATAAGTAATATTTCACCCGAACTACATACCTTACCTCCCATATAAGTAATATTTCACCCGAACTACATACCTTACCTTCCATATAAGTAATATTTCACCCGAACTACATACCTTACCTCCCATATAAGTAATATTTCAGCAGACCCACATACATACCTTACCTCCCATATAAGTAATATTTCACCCGAACTACATACCTTACCTCCCATATAAGTAATATTTCACCCGACCCACATACCTTACCTTCCATATAAGTAATATTTCACCCGAACTACATACCTTACCTCCCATATAAGTAATATTTCACCCGAACTACATACCTTACCTCCCATATAATTAATATTTCACCCGACCCACATACCTTACCTTCCATATAAGTAATATTTCACCCAACCCACATACCTTACCTCCCATATAAGTAATATTTCACCCGACCCACATACCTTACCTCCCATATAAGTAATATTTCACCCGACCCACATACCTTACCTCCCATATAAGTAATATTTCATCCGAACTACATACCTTACCTCCCATATAAGTAATATTTCACCCGACCCACATACTTTACCTCCGATATATGTCTTATATTTCACCAGACCCACATAAGTAATATTTCACCCCGACCCACATACCTTACCTCCCACATAAGTAATATTTCACCCAAACCACATACCTTACCTCCCATATAAGTAATATTTCACCAGAACTACATACCTTACCTCCCATATAATTAATATTTCACCGAACCCACATACCTTACCTCCCACATAAGTAATATTTCACCCGAACTAGATACCATACCTTACCTCCCATATATGTCTTATATTTCACCAGGCCCACCTACCTTTCCTCCCATATAAGTAATATTTTACCCAAACCACATACTTTACCTCCTATACAAATAATATTTCACCCGACCCACATACCTTACCTCCCATATATGTCTTATATTTCACCTGACCCACATACCTTACCTCCCATATAAGTAATATTTCACCAGACCCATATAAGTAATATTTCACCTGAACCACATACCTTACCTCCCATATAAGTAATATTACGCCCGACCCACATACCATACCTTACCTCCCATATGTGTCTTATATTTCACCAGACCCACATACCTTACCCATATAAGTAATATTTCACCCGACCCACATACTTTACCTACCATATAAGTAATATTTCACCCGACCCACATACATACCTTACCTCCATATAAAGAATATTTACCTCCCATACAAGTAATATTTCACCAGACCCACATACCTTACCTCCCACATAAGTAATATTAAACCAGACTTGTATACCTTACCTCCCATATAAGTAATATTTCACCCGACCCACATACCTTACCTCCCATATATGTCTTATATTTCACCAGACCTGCATATACCTACCTTACCTATTACATTTCACAGAAAGAACATCACTACCCTTAAGGCAGGTTGGCCATCACATATTAATTACAGGAGTATCTCTTACCTATACATTTTATCATTTCAGACACATCATAGATAACGTCAATTCTTGTGCTGTCCAGAATCCCTGATGGAAATTTTTTATTCACTCTTCCGTATATTCCTGGCCTCAGCAACTGACTTCCGAATATTTACTGCTAATCCCTAGTATGAGTCTATGCACTGCCCACAGCCCCATCACCAAGGAAACACCGGCACATGACAGGCAACCTCAAAGTACCCAATCTCTGGGAGTTCTGAGCACGGTACATGTGAAGAAAGCCAAGAGACACTGGAGAATAGAATGGAGCAGAGATATCAATACACGACGTGCCTCAACAAATGTTTACTTAGAAAACACAGCATGAGGAATGTAAGCTTTAGCCTAGGTTCACATTGGAGTGATTTGTCATGCAATTTGAGAGATCAAATTGTATGGCAAGTCGCAGCCTATTGGAAGCAATGACACTGTTCCAATCAGTGCGACACAGATTTTGCGGCGCTGCACCGATTTGCAAAAGTAGTTTCTGTACTACTTTTGCCGATTTCAGGTGCGACTTCAATAGACATCTGTGCATGAAGCCACACAGATGTTTATCAAGTAGCACCTGAAACCTTGCTACTTTGAAATCGCGCTACTTCAAGTGAAGTAGCACGATTTCAAAGTAGCATCAATGTGAACCAGGACTTAAACACAATTTTCATTCTTTACAAAACTCTCTGACCAGCCAAAATTCCTCAGTGTGTGAACAGGTCCTTACATTTTTGGGAACCACAGTAAAAAAAAAAAAATTGTTGCCTTTCTAGGGGTTTGTTTTGGAGCACTCTAAACAGTTTTGCAGTGATTTTGGCCCCACTGACAAAGAGGTAACTGCCGAGCTTTCCCTGATCAACATACAGTACAAGAAGTCCAGATTCTAGATTTATAACTGTTTTAGGGTTAAAGATGTAGCACTGCCAACACAGTACAGGTTGGACTAATTATAATGGCTCTTCAGTCCTCCCATAAAGGTAAATCCGGCCATATGTAAATCAAAAATCAGTTGGTTCAGCAGGGACTGGTCGAATTTCAATCCATGTATGGGCAGGGAGGTTGTACAAAAGTCGATCTACCGTTCTGCACAAGTGCCCTGATAGGTTTTCCCTGCTCAATGAGGAAGCAGGCAATAGCCCGCAATGCTGATCAGTGTATTTTGATGGGAGGGAAGTCTCCTGCATAGAGGATTCCCCCTTTCACCATGAGTGTATGTATGGGGGACTCAAGTCAGTTCTATTAATTCGATCCATTGGTGGAGCAAAAAACTGACTCATCTATGGGCTGCTTAAAGTGGATCTCCACCCAAAAGGGGAAGCTCTGCTGGTTTGCCCCCCCCCCCCCCCTCCCCGCTGCCACATTTGGTACCTTTAGGGGGGGAGCGGGTAACTGGTTTTGAGTGACAAACTGAGCCAGATGTTTGGCCCCCCTCCTTCCCCCGCAGCCGCTCCATTCACAAGGCGCAGCACGCTTCATGCATGCACAGTAGGAAACCGGCTGTAAAGCCACAAGGCTTTACTCCCGGTTTCCCTGAGTTAAAATGGCGGCAGCAGCACCCGATAGCTGATTTAAAATATCGGCTTTGGGGAGGACACGGCTGGATTCTGGACAGGTAAATGCCCTAATATTAAAAGTCAGCAACTACAGTAATTGTAGCTGCTGACTTATTTTTTTTTCTGAAGAAGCCTGGAGCTCCTCTTTAAAGTGGAACTAAACCCCTCGATTTAACAGTTTTGTGCTGGGAATGTAACTGTCACATTGGTTGTGCTCTCAACCAATCTGTCAAACCACCAAATAGCTGGTGTCAAATGATTACACGGTTTTTTCCAGTCTTTTAATGTGTAAGAATGACTCTACAAAAAGCACTGTCTCTGCAAAGTACTATTACTGACAGAGTGAACGGTCTAGCTAAGACTGAACTACTGAACAGGGGAGGACCAAGGGAGATATCAAAAACGCATAGTAAACAAGTTGTAAGGACCATTTACTGCCACTAGATGTCAGCATACTACAGAACAATGGTAACCTGATGCAGTTCAATACAGCACAGAAAAATATATATACGTGGAGAAGAACAATGAGTGTGCTGGTTAATGTTAATGCATCCATCTTTTGAAAGAATATCCCACCAGTGATGCCAAGCTGTAGACACAATTACAAAGTGCAGGTTACCCGAGACAAGGTTTTCCTGGCATTTAATAAAGGTATGTAAACAGAAGGCAACGACTTGCTGGTAATTTGCTGCAAGGTTTCCATGATATTTATGTCCTTTGCAAATAGAGCAGCATTCACTTTACAACAGCGAGACCTTCTAGTCATAATCACATGGCTAACAAAACATTAACTGTCAGGAAAAAGCAAATATGGTTGTACAGCATTCAGAGCTCATCTGGGAATGTATATTATTATTATAGCTATTACATACCTCCCAACCTTTTGCGATGGGAACGAGGGACGCCTATTAGCAAAAGTAGGTAGGCATAGGACACACCCCTTGCCAAAAATATATTAGTTAAAGCGGTTGTAAACCTTTGTGTTTTTTCCCCTTTAATGCATCCTATGCATTAAGGTGAAAAAAAACAACTGGCAGTGACCGGCCCCCCAGCCCTCCTGTTTTACTTACCTGAACCCTGGAACTTGACCCGCCAGGGATGCGCTGTCTCTCTGCCTGGGGTTCTCCGCTCTTGATTGGATAGATTGATAGCAGCGCACCCATTGGCTCCCGCTGCTGTCAAATCAAATCCAATGACGCGGGGGGCGGGGCGGAGTCATACATACGGCGGCTATGGACGCCGAATGCTGGACTCGGAAGCGTGCGCTGCAAGGAAGTGATTCCCCGAGGGGGGTTATCTGATGCAGGGAGGAGCTGCGAGAGCCGCTGAGGGACCCCAGAAGAGCAGGTTCGGGGCTACTCTGTGCATAATGAGCTGCACAGTGGAGGTAAGTATGATATGTTTGTTATTTAAAGAAAATAAAAGCTAACCCTTACAATCACTATAAACTCAAAAGAGCTTTTTTTTTTTACCACTACTATTCCTTTATATTGGATTTTGAAGCTAACAAATGCAGACATTTTGAATTTTGATAAAAAGTTTAGCACTGTGAAACACTTTTTGAAAGATAAAAAGTGCATTTTATATACAACTGTATAGATCAGCTCAAAATGAGGAACAAATGAGGAGGAAGGAGAGACAGAGGGACTTTGTTCCAAATCAGGGACAGTCCCTCAAAATCAGGGACAGTTGGGAGCTATGCAATTATTAGCAATACTACAAGAAAACAACAGAAAAGCTGTGAGACAACTGCAAGAGCAAGGGGACAAAAATTTTGGTAAGACTGGCCTGCAGAGTACGGTTGACATGGTTGAATGTAAGATATGATTTTTTTTTCCTCAGTTTTAGAAACTCTGTTTGAAGACTAAAATAAAAGTGCAGTTAAAATAAAAATAATATTTGCAATTTCATCTAGAAAGCTCAGATCCAAGACTGCAACTCTACACTACCTAAGCCAGGCACGGTTACGGTAACCATGGCAGCCGGCGTGCTCCTCACTACTACACAAGTGCCTGCGGCTCCCACAGAATAAGTAGACGGTCAACAGTCCTCCTCTATGGGGACCGCTGGTCTACTAGCAAAGAGGATGTCTGAAATGGATGGTTTCCACTCGCTGCCTGGCTGGGATTCCAGGTTTCTTTTTTATGCACTGCTTTGATGGAGAAGTCCCACTGATTTTTTTCAGTCTACATCACACTTATCCTTCAACCATTTTGCTGCCGCACCGATTTTTGACAACGTTTTACAAACATGCTATTATGCACATTTTTTAGCCTTAAGAATACTTACAAACCCCTAAAACATTCTATATTTTCTGAAAACAGAACCCGTGGAATAAAAAGATTGCAGTAGAAAAATGTTAATGTTTCATAATGTTTGTGTAACCTATATTTTCAGTAAAAAAAAAAAAAAAAAATACATTATTATACAGGATTTATATAGCACCAGCAATTTGCGCAGCGCTTTACAACGTTAACCTTCATTTTAGTGCACACACAAACATAATCCCCAATTTTTTGATAAAATATGAAAGATGTGATTGTGTCGAGCTCATAAATACTAACATGTCAGGAGTACAAATTAAGTGCACCCAGGAAAGGTGACAAACTACAAGTCTCAAATTTTTACATAGGCTTTCACATTTTAAGGGTAGATTTATAAATGCGTCTAAATCCTAATTGCCTCTGAAGCCCGAGACTGCTGACCGGTGGTTTGGAAGAGATGTGACGCCTCCCCACCGCCAGCTCTAACCCCACTTTTGCTGACAAAGGCACCGCAATCGTATGCACTGCATATTGTTGCAGGGCGTTTGCAGCGCTTCTCCATTTACTTGAATGTGTCGCTACAAGTTGAGTGAACTTTGCCATGGTCATGAAGCATCATGGCTGCAGCATGCAAACACCTCCGCCCGTTGTCTATTGTAGTGTAAGATGAGATGGTTGGCGGGAGGCAAAAATGCAGCTTAACTACGCATTTTTGCTTCCCCCCAACTGCAAGCCTAAACTAAGCCTAAAAGCCTCTGTAGCGCATGAAATAAGAGCCGAGTGTAAATGATGGCCCTAGAATTTTTCCTCACTCTGGCGGTCGAGTCAATATCTAACATGTGTTGCACAATCAGAATTTGTGCATGCATCCTAGGTACACATATATTTTATGTATGTGCTTGAACAGGTTTTTTTTTAATTTTGTTGTATTTGCTAGATTTTTATTAGACTTTCTTTACTTCACTATATCACTAATACAAGGGGGCTTACAAGCCAATTATGTGATAGCATTTTGCAGGTTGCAAGTCTTCTTTATGGAGGTGTCGGGGGTCTATTAGAATCCCAATGTCACTGTAATTTGTACAGTGCATAACATAGAAAGAGCTTGTCTCCTCACAGCTCCTTCCAGTGATGCCACTGGCTCCGCCCAACGCGTTGCATTACTGGTCACATGACCAGGGGAGGTAAAGGCTTTACTTACTACAGAAAGTACTCAATCTGTTGTTTACATGGAGCACAGCCTACAGTCATCTGACAGCTGTGAATTCAGAAGTGCTCAGAGCAGAGTATTTCCAGGCTCACTGCATGGAAGAGAATGCAGTCATTGGATCTTTTCTGTCTCTTGCTCTCTGATGGCCATTCTGACAGGGGTTGCCCCCATAAGGAACAATTGAGCCCGAAAACCACGGAAGTAGGCGTCTTGGGGCAAGGGAGGTTCCATCACTACATCTTTGGTAACAAAATGGGTAAAATACAAAATGGCTTTTGCAGGAATTATATTTGCTATTTAGT
>NC_133325.1:731896669-732088432 GCF_042186555.1 Aquarana catesbeiana | reverse complement strand
TAGTGGGTTGGGCCGATCTGAGGTATGGGTGTCCCTTCCTAACTGTGGAAAATAGTGGGTTGGGCCCATCTGAGGTATGGGTGTCCCTTCCTAACTGTGGAAAATAGTGGGTTGGGCCCATCTGAGGTATGGGTGTCCCTTCCTAACTGTGGAAAATAGTGGGTTGGGCCCATCTGAGGTATGGGTGTCCCTTCCTAACTGTAGAAAATAGTGGGTTGGGCCCATCTGAGGTATGGGTGTCCCTTCCTAACTGTGGAAAATAGTGGGTTGGGCCCATCTGAGGTATGGGTGTCCCTTCCTAACTGTGGAAAATAGTGGGTTGGGCCCATCTGAGGTATGGGTGTGCCTTCCTAGCAATATGTTGGTAATATCAGTGTATTAATTAGTTTGTATATGGTAGTACATAAGTGGTTAATTGTCCCTGAGCCGGTGTAGTTGTGGCTGGGGTCTTTCATTGGGTGACAGATACAACCGGTTAATCGTGAGTATATAGGCTCTCTAAGACCTTAGTCCTTATTTTCTTGTCATAGCAGCAGGCAGGGGGTCTACTGGGTCTTTGAAGGCAGTGCTGGTTAAATAATTGTGGCAAATTGTGGGTTGGGCCCATCTGAGGTATGGGTGTCCCTTCCTAACAATACGGTGGTAACATCGGGGTATTAATTAGGTTCTATCTGGTAGTACGTAAGTGGTTAATTGTCCCTGAACCGGTGTAGTTGTGGCTGGGGGACTTTGATTGGGTGGCCTATACAACAGGTTAATCGTGATTATATAGGCCTTCAAAGACCTTAGAACAGGCATAAGCTGAGGTTGGTTTTATTTGTTATGCATTGACTGTATTATATGCATTAAACATGTTTTCTTGTGAATGGTGTATTTAATGGTTTGTAATAAAAAACTGCTATGGCCATTTGACTCCAAATAAAATGTGTCGTCTGGTCGTTTTGGAAGGAGGGATTGGTCAAGTGTTTAATGTTTTATGGATAATCAAAGCCTCTAAACTCTACAGGTCCCTCAGTCAAGTGATATTAAAGCCTTGTTTTTTTTAAATATCAAACTATGCTTACCTGCTCTGTGCAATGGTTTTGCAAACAGCAGCCCAGATCCTCTTTTTCTCGGGTCCCACACCGATGCTCCTGGCTCCTCCCTCCTGCCGGGTGCCCCCACAGCAGGCAGCTTGTTCTGGAGCACCCAAGCAGGGGCACTCCCAGCCCTGCCCCCTCCATTTCCTGATTGGCTCACTGGCTGTGCCAAATGGCTCCCGCTGCTGCCAAAAGCCAATCAGGAGTGCGAGGCAAGGCTCTCAAAGACATTGCTGGATCAAGAGGGGTCTCAGCTAAATGTGTTAATTTCATGGATAGAATCATTGAAGGTAAAAAAAAAAACCTTGTGACTTTACTACCACAGTAATCCTATTACACACTACTTCATCCCGCTGGGTTGAATGAAAAAAAGTGACAGCTCAGCAGGAGCCGCTGTACTAACTATCCAACATTAGTACAGCTCTGTTATTGTGTTCTGACAGGAGGGATAGCGCTCCCACTAGAACAACGCCAGTCAGCGCTCTCAGCCATTGGCTGAGAGCTCTGATCGGGAGCCGGTTGGCAGACTTTTTTCAGTCATGCCCTTTCCACGGAAGCCGGCAGTATAGCCGCGGCTTCTGTCGGACCGGCTGCGCTGCAGTACACACGGCCCGAATGTCATCCGGTTTCTATTGAACTGGCCAATGCCGCCCTACATTCGGCCCGCGTGTACTAGGCTTTATTTTGAGTATGGTAAGCATTTATTAAGGTGACTTTAAAGTTTGACTCCATCTTTCATACCCCTCCTTGAAGTTGCCTCCTCCTGCAACAATAAAAAAAATTTTTTTTATATATGCCTAAAATCCAGCTCTTTCCTGGCCAACCAGCACAGGTCCTACCTCTTATCCGGTGATACTTTTTGCTGCAAGTGTGAGCACTGTTCTATCAGCAGTACTGTGAGCCCAGGCTGGGGTAATGACATGACCTCAGGGGGTGTACCCATGACAATCTGAGCTTACAAGAAGTGGGCTGAATGAGGAACTGAGCTAAACTATTACGTGGGTTGTCTGCAGGGAACAGCACCTAAGAGGAGGTCAGTATTGTTGCTCTTTCAACATTTTTTATTTATTAAGATGCTTGGCAATTCATTTATTAGTTGTAAAAAAAAAAATAAAAAATCCTAGAGTCGGGCTTAAACAATTCACCTACCTGTATGCCATGTATGACAGTGCACCGAACAACCTTTCTGAAAACACTCTAAGATCAAAAGTCATCTTATTTTTCAATGCTAAGAATTTGTGGAGTTTCTACCTGCCAACCAGAGCCATGCAGTTTCACTTGTTTAAAGTGTTACTGAACCCACAACAGTAAAACCAGTCTGTATATGCAGTAAAGCATGCTTGTTATACTCACTGTGGAACCTAAGGGGTTAATCCTCTGCATTGTGTAAAAAGCTGTTTGATCCTGTCTTCTCTGATCCTCCCCTTCTTCCACTGACTCCACAACATGCCCATGTAAGACAGAGTTAGTGGAGTCAGGCTGCACATGCTCAGTTTAGTGTGTATTGCTAGAGAGTTTTTTTTTTTTTTTTTTTTGGGAGGGTGCATGTGATCAGCACAGGACCAATCAACACTGTCCAGACAGAGGGTCAGGGGTCATGCAGCCTCATAGAACAGTCAGAAGGGAATAAAAACTCCTCCTACAAGCTTTAACCTGTGCTCAGCCAGACACTGATAGAAGTCACAAGACTGCTATATACTGCTGATGAGAAAAGGTATTTATCCATTTATATTTACTAAAATAATTGCATTTCCATGTTTTGTGTACTGTGGGAGACCAGATAAAGTGAATGCAGGGTCCTGGGTTTAGTAAAACTTTAGTTGCTTCAAAAGGGATCTCAGCCTTCCAGTCATATTTTCCAGATTGCATAAAAAAATTAAAAATAACAGTCAACTTATGCTGGCCATACACTATACGAAAAATCGCCCAAAATTTGGTCATTTAGACAGTTTGTTCGTTTTTCGGCCAGTTAATGGCCACAAAAATCGATAATCGTTGGGATGTTTTGAGCCAAAAAAAATTAAGGACAAGTTTGGAAATTTTCTGCAGAAGGAACGATACATTGAAAGGTTAATGTGTTTCCTGTCCGAACTGTTTGCACTAGGTATATGTAAAAAAAACGAACAAAAAATTGATTCATTTATGTCCACTGAACGATTTATTGGTCATCACATGATGGCACTATCCTTTGTTCTCACAGCCAAATGTTAGTTTTTTGAAAATGGGAATTTTTTTGAATTAATGATCCAACAACAGCATCTCTTAAAGTCCCTGTATTTTAGTTGCAAACGTGAAGGCTCCTAGATGTGCTTAAATGTACTTACAGCAGCCTGGCTAAGCAATTCTGATGGGCAAAACCTGACACTTCGGGGTAATACGAGAGCTTACCGCTCCATCCTACTCTGCGCCCCCCCACCCCGCATTCCAACTAGCCTATCGCCATGCTGGGCTGCCTCAATGGCCATAGATATGTACAGGAGACCGGGAACAAGCAGGGGTGTTCTGATTATGGTTGCCACCTCATCCCTTTTAACCTGAACACATGTGAATTACAAAGATTCTGAGGCTAATTTAATGCAGATAAGGCACCAAGTGAGTTTAATTACCACCTTAATTAGGCACAGAACCTGTCTAATTCATATGTGTTCAGTTTTGAAGGGATGAGGTGGCAACCCTAGATCTGATGCTACCAGGAATTGTCGGAATGTGGATGAGAAGAAGGGATAGACACATTTTTAACACATCCCCTGGATTTCATAAAGAAATACATTCGGAAGAAAATTGCATCACCTCATTCACTAAGCCCTGGGGAAAATTCCCATGCAGAGTGTAACTTCCCTTACAAAGTGAACAGTTTATTTGTCAAATCAACACCCAGGCCGCACAGTGTCACTAGTTGTTAGATGTTATGGTGCTGTGCGGCTGACAGCACCCTAGCAACCAAGGATGCTGTGCTGACTGCGCCCTAGCAACCAATAACACTGTGAGGCCGACAGCATCCTGGCAACCAAGGACCCTGTGCTGACAGTGTCCTAAAAACCCAGGACACTGTGCGGACAGCATTCTAGAAACCAGTGACGGGAGTGAAGTGTGGGAGGGACTGCAAAATTAAATTGGTCGCATTCACAAACTATTTACTTAAAGTAGTATTAAACCCAGAAGCAAACATTTATTATATTGCAGCTTACCAATTCTTAGATGCGATGGCTGCATTCATTTTCTTTTCACTGTTAGGCTTTTAATCTTCTATTTCTCATCTAGTGATTTGGCCTGCAAGTATTTCATTTTTCGAAAGAGCAAGCTCTCTTGCAAGATGATCAGTTACAGGGATGAGACAAACCATTTGCCACTGACAGGGGTGTTTACAATGATCAGTTTGATTTATTCATGTAAAACCTTTATCCCAAGAGAAAAAAAAAACAGTTTGCTGTACCTGACTATAAAGTTCAGCTTCAGTGTATTTAAATCTGCTATTACATCTATAACTCCCCTCCCTCCAGACTGACAATTCTGCTGCTGTCCAAATCTGCCCGTGCTCCTTCATTTAGTGTGGGGGCACTGTAATACAGAAGGTATGTTACTGGCCAGTCCACTAGATGAAAACAGAGGGGAAAAAAACTAAAAAAGAAAACTAATGCAGCCACATCTAATAATGAGTAATTGCAATATATTACATTTTTGGTTTTGGGTTTGATATCACTTTAACATAGAACTGGTGGCATTTTTTAATGAATTTGCAACAGATTCAGAAGTACCTGAATCTGTTGTACGTATCAGAACTATCACCAAAACTGTAAAGCTCTCATGAATAGTCACAACTCTTTCTAATATGGCCATACCGCCAGAAAAGTGTTGCATGCGCTTTAACCACTTAGTGGCCACCCTATAGCAGTTTTACTGCTACGGGATGGCAGTTGTGTGCACGGAAAGTATTCAGACCCCCTTTAATTTTTCACTCCGTTTTATTGCAGCCATTTGCTAAAATCATTTAAAGTACATTTTTTTTCCTCATTAATGTACACACAGCACCCCATATTGACAGAAAAACACAGAATTGTTGACATTTTTGCAGATTTATTAAAAAAAAAACCGAAATATCACATGGTCCTAAGTATTCAGACCCTTTGCTGTTACACTCATATATATAACTCAGGTGCTGTCCATTTCTTCTGATCATCCTTGAGATGGTTCTACACCTTCATTTGAGTCCAGCTGTGTTTGATTATACTGATAGGACTTGATTTGGAAAGCCACACACCTGTCTATATAAGACCTTAGAGCTCACAGTGCATGTCAGAGCAAATGAGAATCATGAGGTCAAAGGAACTGCCTGAAGAGCTCAGAGACAGAATTGTGGCAAGGCACACATCTGGCCAAGGCTACAAAAAAAAATTCTGCTGCACTTAAGGTTCCTAAGAGCACAGTGGCCTCCATAATCCTTAAATGGAAGACGTTTGGGAGGACCAGAACCCTTCCTAGAGCAGGTCGTCCGGCCAAACTGAGCTATCGGGGGAGAAGAGCCTTGGTGAGAGGTAAAGAAGAACCCAAAGATAACTGTGGCTGAACTCCAGAGATGCAGTCGGGAGATGGGAGAAAGTTGTAGAAAGTCAACCATCACTGCAGCCCTCCACCAGTCGGGGCTTTATGGCAGAGTGGCCCAACAAGAGCCTCTCCTCCGTGCATTACACATGAAAGCCCGCATGGAGTTTGCTAAAAAAACACCTGAAGCAAGATTCTCTGGTCTGATGAGACCAAGATAGAACTTTTTGGCCTTAATTCTAAGCGGTATGTGTGGAGAAAACCAGGCACTGCTCATCACCTGTCCAATACAGTCCCAACAGTGAAGCATGGTGGTGGCAGCATCATGCTGTGGGGGTGTTTTTCAGCTGCAGGGACAGGACGACTGGTTGCAATCCAGGGAAAGATTAATGCGGCCAAGTACAGGGATATCCTGGACGAAAACCTTCTCCAGAGTGCTCAGGACCTTAGACTGGGCCGAAGTTTTACCTTCCAACAAGACAATGACTCTAAGCACACAGCTAAAATAACAAAGGAGTGGCTTCACAACAACTTCGTGACTGTTCTTGAATAGCCCAGCCAGAGCCCTGACTTAAACCCAATTGAGCATCTCTGGGGAGACCTAAAAATGGCTGTCCACCAACGTTTACCATCCAACCTGACAGAACTGGAGAGGATCTGCAAGGAGGAATGGCAGAGAATCCCCAAATCCAGGTGTGAAAAACTTGTTGCATCTTTCCCAAAAAGACTCATGGCTGTATTAGATCAAAAGGGTGCTTCTACTAAATACTGAGCAAAGGGTCTGAATACTTAGGACCATGTGATAGTTCAGTTTTTCTTTTTTAATAAATCTGCAAAAATGTCAACAATTCTATTTTTCTGTCAATATGGGGTGCTGTGTGTACATTAATGAGGAAAAAAATGAACTGAAATGATTTTAGTAAATGGCTGCAATATAACAAAGAGTGAAAAATGTAAGAGGGTCTGAATACTTTCCGTCCCCACTGTATAAATATATACACACACACACATATATACATATATACACATCAGCAGAAGCCGATCTGCGTGTGTCAAGCACTCAATGTTCTCCGGCACCTGTCAGTCATATGTAAACACAGAATGGGGATCTGCCTATGTAAACAAGGCAGGTCCCGGTTCTGACAGGGGGAAGGCATGCATCCTGTGTCTCTGCAAAGCAGGGACTAGAGTCCATGTCTTCCCCTAGTAAAAGAAGCACACATATTAAACACAAACACAGGCTAGGCACACATTTAACCCTTTGATCACCCTAGATGTTTAACCCCTACACAGCCAATGTCATTAGTACAGTGACAGTGCATGTTTTTAGCACTGATCCCGCAAAGTGTCAAAAGTGCCAGTTAATGTCCGACTGTCCACCGCAATATCGCAGTCCCGCTACAAGTCGCTGATCGCCGCCATTACTAGTACAAAAAAAATAAAATAAATACAAATTCCATAAATATATCACATCATTTATAGATGCTATACCGTTTGCGTAAACCAATCAATATACGCTTATTGGGATTTTTTTTTTACCAAAAACATGTAGCAGAATACATATTGGCGGAAATTTATGAAGATTTTTTTTTTTTTTACATTTTATTGAATATGTTTTTATAGCAGAAAGTCAAACTTTTTTTTTTCTCAAAATTGTCGGTCTTTATAGCAAATAAAAACAGCAGTGGTGATCAAATACCATCAAAAGAAAGCTCAATTTGTGGGAAAAAAATTCTATAAATTTTATTTGGGTACAGTGTCGCACGACTGCGCAATTTTCAGTTAAAGTAACACAGTGCCGTATCGCAAAAAATGGCCTGGTCATGAAGGGAGGGGGGGAATATTGTGGGAGTGAAGTGGTTATTAAATCACAGCCATCATATCTAACCAGACATACTGTAAAGGTGACATGCTGTGTATGAACCCCCTTCATATCTACAGATCTAAACTCTCCGTAGTACTTTTTTTAGATTTTTTTCAGCTGTTAATGTTTTGTAGACAAAAATATTAAAATAATAAACATTGTTGAGAAGCAGTAAATAAAGTGCAAATATAAAGTGATTTTCTTATGGAAATTGATTAATGTTTCAAGGGCCTCCAAGACAATATTGCACATGACGACACAAAATACACAGCAAAGTATTAGAAGTTATTTTCAAATATTTGCAAATATGTACAATGCTCCTCTATCCACGCTGAAAATGTACAGAAGCCTATCTGCTCTGCTATTGTTTTTCTGAGAAATAATCGTTAATTAAAAATTAATGAAGCGTGGACATCCAAGCGAAGGCATTGCTCGCAGTTCGCGAAAGCAATCTCTTTCGACCATGTTTGTTGATAAACACAGGAAAATGTCATTCTGAAAGTCCACCCACATGATATAAACAGATTGTTTCTATAGTCTGAGCACATCTTTGTGTTAGTACAAAGCCTCTGTGTATCGACATGCAAATTCCCTTTCCACAGCTGATTCTGGGAATGTTAGCTATTCAGCGAGGCAAACTGATTACACATACAGCCGAGTATTCCAAACATTCAGTGCACTTCAGAGGATCAGAAGCAAAAAAAAAAAAAAAAAGGCTGGCGTTGTTTTCCCATTTCCTCTGATGATATACTGACATTCGTGCTTGTGTCACCCGTGCAGAGTACTCCCTTAAAGTAGATCTAAACCCAAACTGAACTGCACTCTCCATCCGACTCTCCATTAGGAGTGCATGTAAGTGACAATCCAGGAGCACAATTGGGAGACAGTTGCCACCCCATAACAGGTAGTGCTTAGCCCAGGTTCACACTGCTGTGGGTTAGAAATCGTGCAAATTTCATCTGAACTCGCACGATTTCAAACTGGCAATGGAGTCCGACTTCGGGGGCGATTTGACATCTGTGCAGGTTCATGCCGAGATGTCTATTCAAATCGCCCCCCGAAGTCGCCAAAAGTAGTACAGGAACTACTTTTGGGAATCGGTCGGTGCTGCACCAATTCGGACGGTGCGATTGCCAGCAACAGCCGCCAATTTGGCAAGGGCTTTGACATGTCAAATTGCATATCTAAGAAGAGGTGTATAGCTAAAAAAATAAATAAATGAAAATTTGGTCACAAATAAATTGGTTGTAGACGATCGAAACAAAATCCTCTAGTTGATAAATCCGGATAAGGACACACAGGAAAGCCACCACCAGCACCCAATACTACTGACTCTTACCATCAGTGTGTAGGGTACACACATTAAATGTATAGGTTATGATCCCAGCAATCCTCCTCCACAGATCGATCACCTCTACAGAGTCAAAACACCTCATTCAAATAAAGAAAAAAGATCTCCAAGACCTCCTCCATAGATAGGAATTCTACGGATAAACTCCAGCATCCACATAAATATGAGAAAGAATAACGCTCATTGTGCAGGCATCCAGGTAATAAAATTTATTAGGTAAAAAACTATTACACTCACATGATTAAAACATCTAACAGGCAAGGGGAACGACCTGCATTTCCAACTAACAAAATTGTCACAGTGTCCCAGTTGGCATCCTATGTCACACGTCCTTAGCTCCACCCAACGTTTCGTCATAAACATGCGTCATCAGGGCACCCCTGATGACTCATGTCATCTAGGTGAGTGATTTGCATGAGGGGCTAGACGGGACACTTTTCTTTAATCGCTTGCCGACTGCCTCACGCAGATATACTGCTGCAGGTCTAGAGTTGCCACCTCATCCCTTTAAACCTGAACACATATGAATTACACAGGTTCTAAGGCTAATGTAATGCAGAAAAGGCACAGAGTTTAATTACCACCTTAATCAGCCACAGAACCTGTGGAATTATGTGTTCGGTTTTAAAGGGATGAGGTGGCAACCCTACGCAGGACGGCCTCTCTGCGCTGAACCATGTATCTTGTACGTAATCAGTACTTCCGGATAGGGGGCACCCGCATGCGCTCACTGTCCGGCTTTTCTGTGATTTGTTACAGTACAAGCCGATCAGCAGATCCTGGCCAATGAATGATCGCCGAGACCCACTGATCAGCTCCGTCATTCAGGGAAGGGAGCTCTGTGTCGTAAACACAGAGCTCCGAACACTGACAGGGAATCTTGCTGTTTTTTTTTATTCCCTGCTAAGCAGGTTGCACTGTGCGATCACATGGTATCTGATCCAGTATAGGAATGTAAAAAATACCGCGCTGACAAATAGCAAAAAGCAGCAGCATACAGTGCGATAACACAAGAAAGTCTATGGAATGGGGGAAGCTGCGCTAAAAATAAAGTCCATAACAGTTGACATCAATATAAACAAAATGTCCACTGAAAACATAAGGAGCACAGTGACACCACAATGTGCATGAACAAAGTGCCCAACCACCATAGCTGTAGATTGAGCTTACCGGACGGCAAGCTTAAAAAGGCGAGTGGCTATAGCCCAGCCAAGGCCTCTAAGCTTGCTGATGACCACAGTATTCGGATGGCAGAAATCACTCCCTAGGACTCACTTCCGGTATTCACACACTCTTCTTTGGCGTGTTTCCTCTGTTTTCACTGGGTGACCTGGCCACGAACACACAACTCTGGACAAAAGGAGCACAGGAGGCACAGCAGACAGCACAGTCCTGCTCTGCACATGATCCGTTGCTCTGTATTATTATTATTATCCTGCCAAAAAATAGAGAGCAACGGATGCATGTGCAGAGCAGGACTGTGGTGTCTGCTGTGCCTCTTGTGCTCCTTTTGTCCAGAGTTGTGTGTTCATGGCCAGATCACCTAGTGAAAACAGAGGGAAAGCGCCAAAGAATCTATTGATTGGGTAATCTAATGAGTGTGTGAATACCGGAAGTGAGTCCTAGGGAGCGATTTCTGCCATCCGAATACTGTGGTCATCAGCAAGCTTAGAGGCCTTGGCTGGGCTATAGCCACTCGCCTTTTTAAGCTTGCCGTCTGGTAAGCTCAATCTACAGCTATGGTGGTTGGGCACTTTGTTTGTTTATGCACATTGTGGTGTCACTACGCTCCTTATGTTTTCAGTGGACATTTTGTTTATATTGATGTCAACTGTTATGGACTTTTTTAGCGCAGCTTCCCCCATTCCATAGTATCTGATCCGCTCATAGTGGCCCGATACTGAGCACCGCAATACACTGCTGTGCACCCCAGGGGAGGCGCGCAGTGCACATGAGAAACGTGGCATACAGGTACGCCGTGGTGCCTGGGGGAGCCTCCCGCCAGCAGTAAATGTACAACATTTTAACATGCGGCTATTTTTATTGGTCATTGCAGGATGACACAACTTTTGTGCATGCACGGGAGTTCAGTCACCCTGACACACAGGATCTATGCTGGAATGTAGACTGAGCTGCAGCTCAGTCTACATTCTAAAGAAGACTGAACAGGTAGGTAGGTTTATTTGATTGGGCAGGTAGTTTTATGTATAATGAGCAGAGAAAAATGACTGGTCTTCAGGGTAGAATTCATGGCTCTGATCTACTAAACTCCAGGATGGTTTAGGAATCACGACTGAGGAGTAAGGTCTTTGGTGCACAATGCAATTTATACAATTTATATGCCAATCTATCCTCAAGTTGGGCTTTTAACAAGGACCTTCATGGCAGAATCATCAGCTATTTCTTATTTTGAGAGCGGGAGATTTCAAAAGATTAAAAAACTGAATTATGCAAGTATTTTACAGCTTATGTAAGATTTTTGTGACTTAAAAGCAGAATTGTATTTAGGCTACAACTATAACTAACCTAAACTAGATCTAGGACTGCCAAAAACAAGAACTAGAAGAAATAGAGCCATATCCTAGGGCAGGATCTGTGAGTAGCCAAAGGCATGGATAGGCTGTGCATGCAAAGGCAGCCACTCAGTGCCTCTGCTTGCACAAGAGTTTCAGACGCAGAGCAAACTCAGATGTAGCGACCCGTCTGTAAGCAGAAGGTAGCAGCTGCTGGAAAGTATTTATGGATTTAAATTAGGCGTGGGACTAAACTATTACTTACTCATATAAATATAAAATATTGCCTATTAATTGAGCCAGCAGGTAGAGTTTACAGGACTAAAGAGCAATAGCTACATTTACATCTACAAGAAATTGAGTCAGTGCAATGGCTTTCTATCCCAGATAGCAAGCAATTGTGCTGCAAGTTTAAAAATGACTTCCTAAGCTATTGCTAGACTTGCCATACTTCACAAGTTTGTTGCACAATTGCAGCAAGTCCGCATTGCATGACTCCAGATCATTTTTCTTTGCAAACATTCTGCAAGTCTGCTGCAAGTTCTGGCTCAGTTATGTAGTGCAATAGTCATCCCACCACAGGGGTCACTGTGGCTGAATTTTCATTCTGTAGTCTTGCAGAGCTCTTTCTGTAGACTCACTAATGCAACTTTGCTCTTGCTCGAGACTTGTCATGCAAATTTGCTACAAATTGGGAAAATGTCAACTAGAACTTGTGCTTCAAATGCTCTGCAAGTGTACAACTTGCCAGTGAAAATGTGCAGCAAGTTAACAGACTTGCAAATCAAACTGCCACAAATTTGCGGCAAGTTATCCTTGCTATCTGGAATGGATGTCAAAAGTTAGAATCTGACTAAAAATTGTAATAGTTGCCCTTTAAGGCCTCATACACAGTGGGCTCTTCTGAATGCCTTTTCCCCTGGCAGGAGAAAATCAACATCAAATATGAACCTAAAGCTGCCTTTTTGCAAACACATTTAGGCGTGTTTAGATGCATCAAAGGCTTGGGTATTTATTCATTTCATTGGTCAGAATATTAATTTATTCTGGCCACCGAAATGCATGAACACTCAAGTGACAAACGCGCCTAGCATTTTTCATCCTCAAAAGCTCCTCTCCTGAATGCGACTTTGGTGTCCTGAAAAAGCCTAACGTGTGCATTGACACATGGGCCAACGTGTAGTTTTGTTTAGCGGTGGGAAAAAAAAAAAAAAAACTCAAATGCTTGTAAATCAGGCGTTTTTGAGCTGCAGTATGAACGAGCCCTAACTAGTCATCACAGCCACAACTAAAATTACAGTTTTTCAAGATTGATCACTAATGTCTCTTGAAAACTCCAAAATAGAGACAAAATGTATGTTCTAAAGTGATTGCAAAGGTAAATTTAAAAACAAAAAAACAAATATGTCAATACTTACCTTGCAATTCAATTGCACAGAGCGTCTGCAAGCCTCCTCTTTGTGTGTCCCTTCCGGCACTCCTCGCCCCTCCCCTCTGTCCAGTGCCCCCATGGGAAGCCGTTTCCCATGGGGGCACTTGTGTGTGCTCACACCCGAGCCCCGCTGCTGCATCCATTTACACAAACAGCAGGATTCATCCCCGCCCCCCACTCCCTGGTCACTGGCTTTGATTGACAGCACTGGGAGCCAATAGCTCCGGGTGCCTCAGCAAAGCCAGCGAGACCCGGAAGTGAAGGGAGAGAAGAGCCGCAGATGTGCACGGCACTGGATGACCACAGCTGTCCAGAAACTATGAGCCAATGTCAGGCTGCATTCACACCTGAGCGTATTCAGCTCGTAAAATGCTCGTAAATTGCTCATCTCAAAAGTTCAAAACTGCCCAACAAGCAAAATTCCATTAATTTAAATGGCCCCTGTTCACATCTGAGCCTTCTGTTGTCTGAAGCAAAACGCCTGAAGCTCAAAAAAGTACATGAGCTTCTTTTTGGGCAGGTTACATGCGTTTTTCACATTGGTAACCTTTTGACCTGTATAAAATTGCGGCAAAAACCGCTGTAAAAATTGCGGTAGAAACGCGCGACTTTCCACCTGAAAACGATACACTCAGGTGTGCTGAAATACTGATCTGGACAATTTTAATTAGGGAAGTGGCGCTATAATTGGTGCTTTTAACGAAATATGGATATATGAACATTTGTTGTATAACAAAGTTGCAAAAATCAATGAATGGTATAACATTTATCTACATCATTTGCGAAGAATAGTTTGAATCAGTTGTAGGTATGTCCCTGAATCCTGTTTGGCATGACAAAGGGGGCTAGTCCTCCAAAACTTTGGTGTCATTAAGTTATGAATTACAAATATAATTTGAACAAAATAATAATCACTCTTAGGAGAGGATAGAGGTAAGAATTTGCACTAAGACCATAATTGTGTGTTTCATACTCTGCTAGCTTGCCATGATTGAATAGGTGTAACACAACGGGGGGGGGGGGGGGTAAGAAAGGCTTCAGGAAACATGGCAGCCTATGGAGACTCCATCTGTGTTTACCTACCTTCCAGTGCATTCATACCTCCTAAGTTTTTGAGATGGGGACGAGGGACACCTATTAGCAGAAGTATGTAGGTATTGGACACACCCCGACAGGGCAATTACAAATAATAAATATTAGTAAAACCCACAAGTGTTTTTTTTTTACCCCTACTATTCCTTTATATTGAAAGAGGGACAGAGGGACATTGTACCAAAACAGGGACAGCCCCTTAAAATCAGGGACAGTTGGGAGCTATGGTGCATTTCAGCAACATGCAGTGGAGAGCTCTTTAGAATAACATTAAAATGATTTTCTGCTTCTTCCAGGGCTCCCACATACTTATTTATTATTTACTACTGACATTAAACTGACCCTCACTGTAAAATAAAGTCACAAGTTAGCATTGTGTATGCATTCAAAGTTTCATACAATGTCTGGGCACAGCGAACAGGAACATTATCGTTTATGCGGAGATGCATTCAGTTGCTATGACATAAAGATTGCTGATCTATTACAGATACTTTTTTTTTTACTGCATTTAATTCAGTATGGCATTTGAATGAACATTGGGGCAAATTCACAGAATTCGCAAATAGGATTCATAATTATCTACTGAATATGGCCTTGGACCTAGCATTGCTTTGACAAATATTTATAATGCATTGCAGAAAATTTGGAGTTTAATTCATACCCTTTATTGGCTAACTGTATTGATATCTAAAAGAAAAAACTGAATATTTTGCAGTTTACCAATTCCTAAATATGGTAGTTTTGCTTTTTTTTTTCCTCTTTATTTTCACCTGGTGATTTGGCCAGTAATCCGCTATTTTTCAAGCTCCCTTTAACAGACCAAGCTGGCCAGCAAAAGTGGCAGATCGAGGGTTGAGACAAACCATAGAACACTGACACGGGTACCTACAATGGTCAGATCACCTGTCAGGCTGTATTCTTTTGAAGTGTATAAAGCTTGACAAAGGGATCTCAGTTATTCTCAAAGCTTACGTGGAAGTAAAGGAAAAACCTAACTCTAAACCTACTCCCACCCCCATGTTAAGCTTAATCTATCTAGCCCTGTAAAGAAAAGATCGCTATACTTACCTATTCTGAAGCCACTCTGCTCCGATCCCAGGCTGAGCTGTCAGCTGTCGACTGCAGGAGAGGTGGCCAACAATGGAAGCCCCACAGTAAGTCTATGGGTGACATCACTTCCCTGGCATTTCCCAGCCGTTGTCGGCTTTCTCCTGTGCACAGAAGGTGCCGCTGGAGACCAGAGCAATGCGGCTTTAGAATAATTATAGGAATAAGGGTGGGAGTAGGTTTAGTGTTCGTTAGGTTTTGCCTTTATTTCCGATTAAGTTAGCCAATAAATGGTTAGTCTTGAACTCCAAACTATGTATTTATCAATGGTCAGCACAGAACTACTCTCTCTCTATCTACCTACGTCTCTATCTACCTACGTCTCTATCTACCTACGTCTCTATCTACCTACGTCTCTATCTACCTACGTCTCTATCTACCTACGTCTCTATCTACCTACGTCTCTATCTACCTACGTCTCTATCTACCTACGTCTCTATCTACCTACGTCTCTATCTACCTACGTCTCTATCTACCTACGTCTCTATCTACCTACGTCTCTATCTACCTACGTCTCTATCTACCTACGTCTCTATCTACCTACGTCTCTATCTACCTACGTCTCTATCTACCTACGTCTCTATCTACCTACGTCTCTATCTACCTACGTCTCTATCTACCTACGTCTCTATCTACCTACGTCTCTATCTACCTACGTCTCTATCTACCTACGTCTCTATCTACCTACGTCTCTATCTACCTACGTCTCTATCTACCTACGTCTCTATCTACCTACGTCTCTATCTACCTACGTCTCTATCTACCTACGTCTCTATCTACCTACGTCTCTATCTACCTACGTCTCTATCTACCTACGTCTCTATCTACCTACGTCTCTATCTACCTACGTCTCTATCTACCTACGTCTCTATCTACCTACGTCTCTATCTACCTACGTCTCTATCTACCTACGTCTCTATCTACCTACGTCTCTATCTACCTACGTCTCTATCTACCTACGTCTCTATCTACCTACGTCTCTATCTACCTACGTCTCTATCTACCTACGTCTCTATCTACCTACGTCTCTATCTACCTACGTCTCTATCTACCTACGTCTCTATCTACCTACGTCTCTATCTACCTACGTCTCTATCTACCTACGTCTCTATCTACCTACGTCTCTATCTACCTACGTCTCTATCTACCTACGTCTCTATCTACCTACGTCTCTATCTACCTACGTCTCTATCTACCTACGTCTCTATCTACCTACGTCTCTATCTACCTACGTCTCTATCTACCTACGTCTCTATCTACCTACGTCTCTATCTACCTACGTCTCTATCTACCTACGTCTCTATCTACCTACGTCTCTATCTACCTACGTCTCTATCTACCTACGTCTCTATCTACCTACGTCTCTATCTACCTACGTCTCTATCTACCTACGTCTCTATCTACCTACGTCTCTATCTACCTACGTCTCTATCTACCTACGTCTCTATCTACCTACGTCTCTATCTACCTACGTCTCTATCTACCTACGTCTCTATCTACCTACGTCTCTATCTACCTACGTCTCTATCTACCTACGTCTCTATCTACCTACGTCTCTATCTACCTACGTCTCTATCTACCTACGTCTCTATCTACCTACGTCTCTATCTACCTACGTCTCTATCTACCTACGTCTCTATCTACCTACGTCTCTATCTACCTACGTCTCTATCTACCTACGTCTCTATCTACCTACGTCTCTATCTACCTACGTCTCTATCTACCTACGTCTCTATCTACCTACGTCTCTATCTACCTACGTCTCTATCTACCTACGTCTCTATCTATCTACCTACGTCTCTATCGCACAAATGCATTGCAATGATCATGAGAGTCCAAACAGGACTTGGGCTGAAATAAGGTCTCTGGGCCCTCCATCACATTTGGCACCATGAACATGCTCTTGCTAAGATGCTACCTCCTTTCCAGGTACTGACACTCACTGTTTCATATACTTAATCTGTGTGCTTTGTCAGCATCCCTAATACTGGTGCCAAAAAACATCTACTACCACCCAAATTGTTAATATTCCAGATTATACACTTCTCTTTTCTCTATACTGAGGCCCTTGTTCCCAGTGTGATCAACCAAGGAACCCTCTTTGGGTTACCTGCATAGTAGCCTATGGGGGTTATTTACTAAAAGCAAATCCACTGTGAACTTCCAAGTGCACTTAGAAGTGCAGTCGCTGTAGATCCTAGGGGGACATGCAAGGAAAATAAACAGCATTTTTGTTTGTACACGATTAGATGATAGCAATCAGTAGATGTTTCCCCTCATTTCAGATCTTCCCCTCAGATCTACAGCGACTCCACTTCCAAGTGCACTTGCAGTGCAGTGGTAGTGCAAAGTGGATTTGACTTTAGTAAATCAACCCCTCTGTGTACCTGCAGCTGGCACCATTATTAGAGAGTTTTTGTTGACATCGTGTCGTGTACCAGTCCTATCTTGTCTCCTGAGCTGAGGAGCAAACAAACGGCCTACACCACTAGTCACAAATATAATGATAATACACCAGGCAATGGGTCTACAGCAGGACCTTTTTTATTCATGGAAAAGTCTGTAAAATAAAAAGGAAATTACCCCAATAAGTTTCTATGCTTCTTCTCAGACCTGGAATGATCTAAAAAGTGGCAACAGTTACCAGGAAGAAAATATGTTCTTCTTTAATTATACGCTAGTGTTAAAATGCGTAACATATGTTCAGTGTTTTCCTTACAATTTCTGCAGCTCTAAATTTAGAAGTTTTTTTTTTTTTTTCATCCAACCTTAGGAGCCTTTGAAATAATGGAATTTCTTCCCGCTGAATCTTTTGTCTTAATTGTTCTGTGCTGTGGTTAGTGGGAGCAGGGAAGCTGCTGTGTCGGATTCAGTAGCTGATGCATTGACTTTGCCTTCGAATATATTCATGTTAGGTAACAGGATATTTTTAATGTGACGAGTATTGTGATACAATTGGAAAAAATACAAAACGATAGGTCAGGTTAGGCAAACTTAGCACAAGCTTAGAGTTGCCAGTGTGTTCATACATGAAAAAATAAAATAAAGAAGAACCCTGCTTTTTAATATCCTCCTCTTCTTCTGGTGTACAAATAGAGAGAGGCACTCCTCACCCTCCTCCACGTCTTCCACTGTTGAATGATGGCCAGTGCCATTCAATCAGGTGGGGCTCACAATTGAACCCCCCCTGGCCCAAAGTACCCCCCCCATGTTGAGGGCATGTGGCCTGGTATGGTTCAGGAGGGGGTAGGGGAGCTTGCTTGCCCCCCCCCCCCCTTTTTCTGGCCTGCCAGGCTGCATGCTTAGATAAAGGTCTGGTATGGATTCAGGGGGGACCCTACGCCATTTTTTTTTTAAATGTCTTGGGGTTCCTCTTAAAACTCCAACCAGACCCCCACACTTTTTTTATTACCACATTTTTGTATTGCCACATTTTTGTATTGCCGGCAATGTTTTTTTTTTCATTTAGCTGTCAGTGGGGAAGCACACTGACAGCTGATGACTCATCCGTTGTTAAGGATGTGGCGGCCAGCTTCCCGGGCCCGCTCCTTAACAGCCAGAAATGCACTGTACTCTGTGCCCTGATTTGGGCAAAGTCTTGCACTTGACCAGCGGTCAGGTGCATTGCTTCAGCCAATCAGGGCCCTAGAAAGCACTATGCAGCACGCAGTGCATTGTGGGATGTTAGGCTGGAGAACATCCCACCGAGCGCCCCGCAAATTCGGGTGTTCGATGCTCGGCCTAAACAGTTTGTCCATCCCTACAGTTTGCATAGCAAAGCTCAGAGAGGGGGATGAATAAGCAGCACAAGGAGATAATCTGGGGTCCTATAGTACAAGAAACATGCTAATGGAAAGAGAAAGTGATTGATGAGCTCATCGGTATGCTGCTTTTTCTTTTACCACTCACAAGTTGGGGGTTGGGAGGGGACATGTAAGTGAAAGTGAAACTGTAGCAGACAAAGATCAGGTCCGTGTTGATGCCAGGGCTGTGCTTTGTGGATGAGCTTGTAAATCACAGGACTTGCTGGACAGAAATACAAGTGTGTTGGAAGGCAAAACAGCTCTCATTCTGTAAATGTTTTTTTATCTGTGTATTTAAATTTTTGCCTGGAGTTCAGCTTAACCGCTTGCCGACCAGCAGTTTCACTGCGGCAGAATGGCATGGCTGGGCAAAACAATGTTACCTTATGTCCCTTCACCTTTTGGCCAATAGAGGCGCGCGCAGCGTGTGCCCAGAGCCAATGTGAGTGCCTAGCGGGCGCGACGACCGCCAGGCTCCCGCGAAAGGTCGCGACAGAGCGAGAAACTATGTATGAACACCGATCTCTCCCTACTCCTAGACAGTCCCATCCCCCCCACAGTTAGAAACACACACAGGGAACACAGTTAACCCCTTGATTGCCCCCTAGTGTTAACCCCTTCCCTGCCAGTGACATTTACACAGTAATCAGTGCATTTTTATAACACTGATCGCTGTATAATTGTCAATGGTCCCAAAATAGTGTCAAAAGTGTCTGATGTGTCCGCTATAATGTCGCAGTCCCGATAAAAATTGCAGATTGCCGCCATTACTAGTAAAAAAAAAATTAAAATGCCATAAATCTATCCCCTATTTTGTAAACCAATCAATATACGCTTATTGCAATTTTTTACCACAAATATGTAGAATAATACATATCGGCCTAAACTGAGGAAAAAAATTAGGTTTTTTTATAAAAATTGTGGATATTTATTATAGCAAAAAGTAAAAGATATTGTGTTTTATTCAAAATTGTCGCTCTTGTTTATAGTGCAAAAAATAAAAACCGCAGAGGTGATCAAATACCACCAAAAGAAAGCTCTGCTCTTTTTGTGGGAACTAAAGGACGTCAATTTTGTTTGGGTGCAGCGTCGCACGACCACGCAATTGTCAGTTAAAGCAATGCAGTGCCGAATCGCAAAAAATGGCCTGGTCATTGAGCAGCCAAATCTTGCGGGGCTGAAGCGGTTAAAGAGGGAAAAAAACTATTTTTTTTTTCAAACTCATAGATTAAAGGTTTTTGCCAAGACTTCAAAAATGGACTGAAGTTACAAAGCACCTAATATCCAGAACGAATACAGACATTGACAGAAACAACTCGACATACATTAGTGCATAATATAACATAGTATAAAGGAGCACCTTCCTCTACACTTCCAGGGAAGGGGATAAACAAATCAAGCGACTACCAGTTTACATTGGGTTTTAGAAGTTGGGGGGGGGGGATCACTAAGCTCTAGGGATGGAAGAATATAACTACAGGGTATGGGAATTAGAAGTATACCGATATGGAGGGTGCAAGAGGTGAAAGAGGAAAAAAAAAAAAAAAAAAAAAAGGAGGTGGGGGGATAAGGGCAGAGAACGGTCAATGGAGAGGTAAGGGTCTCTCAATATTGAAAATATTCAGGTGATAGTTCAATTGTTCCCAATAAAATCTCCTGGCCGTATAAGCTGATTTGCCCCTAGGGGCAGAAGTAAGGTGTTCCATTCACTGTATATCGTTCACCCCCGGAAAACGAATGACCTACTGTAGGTTGGATTTGTTGTTTACATTTGCTTGGTATGCAAAGTTTAGATAAGTAGTGGCGACTTACAGTAACATTTCCTGGTTTTAAAGTTAAGTTAAAGAGAGTAGCTGTTGGGTTGTGTGAAAGGGGAATGTCTGAATTGCAATATTATTTAGGTAACCTTTTGCCAAAATGGACAAAGTGTTGGGTATTCCCAAAATATATGCAAGTAACCTTATGGGTCTCACATCGCCAGCACAAGTCACTTTTGTGACAAATAAATTGGCGAGGAAGGTAGGCTTCATGTACCGGTGCAACATAAAAGATTTTTTTGTATTTACTGCAAAACGAGGCTTTATGCACAAAGAATAGGATTCTATCCCTTTGGCGGTCAGAGAATGGGGTATCCAAGTCTCTTTGCCATTTGAGGAGGTAAGCCCAAGCTGGGTCATATCAGGAGTAAATGCCCACTAATATTTAATAAGACATGGAAGGTCTTCCTTCACTGCTCCTTGACTCTTGCATAATTCTTCAAATGTCGTGAGCGGTCTTTGAAACGCTCTGTTTTGCTTATTTTAAGCATTTGTTCATACGATCAGCTTAACGACTTTAACACTGGGCACTTTCACCCCCTTCCTGCCCAGGCCAATTTTCGGTTGTTAGTGCTGTCGCATTTTGATTGACAATTGCGCGGTCATGCAACACTGTACCCAAACAAAATTTTTATCATTTTTTTCCCACAAATAGAGCTTTTTGGTTGTATTTGATTACCACTATGTTTTTTGTTTTTTGCTAAACAAATAAAAAAAGACTGAAAATTTGTCAGATGTATGGCCCCCCCCCCCCCCCCGTGATTTCTAACAGCAGCCCTGCTGTGCTGTATATGGGTGAAGACTAAATACCTGACTACCTGTACATTGTATTGCCTTTGTAGTGCTTTTGTTTTAATAAAAAATACTTAATAAAAAAAAAAAAAAAAAAAAAATGCAAATCTTTTTTTTTCGTTTTAGATATTGAGCATTGAAGGATTAGAACACCTGTCAGTTTTTATTGCTGCATGTGCCCCCATTAGGGAGATCCCCCCCTCTATTTGTCCTGTTTACCATTATTATTGAAAGTGAAAGTAAAAGAAAATCTTGGGTTGTACCGAGAAAAGTAATAGAGGGAAAATCTTCCAATGGGGAGTTGGGGACACTAGTTCTGGTGACCTGGGGGTCCCCAAGGAAATCTAATTTGCAGGAATTTCTTCTCACTTCCGGTTTGGCTATGGGACAGGAAGTGAAGGTAAATCTCCACAATGGGACACGGAGGGCGAAAAAAAAAAATCTGACAGGGGTTATAACCTCCCCTTACTCTATCCAAAATGAAAAAAAAAAAATTGCCTATAGTTCTACTTTAGATATTTTTTTTTACACCAGCAGAAAAAACATACTATTAACAATGTTCCAGAGTACCAACTGCACAACAGAAAATTGTACATAATAGGAACTGATACAAAAACTAACATCATTCCTAATTTGTATCACATTAAGACATATTTCACCTGGTTACACCATCAGTGACAATGCACTGTTGTAAAAAAAAGCCACACACTCCATGTGATGAAGGTGCCTACATGGTCCTTGCTAGCCTTGTTTATATACTGTACTTCATAATCCTAATTACAGGCATAGTTCATCTTTACCAAAATAACTGCCTATACAGATAAGGGGTTTCTGTAGATAAAGTCAAGCTGTGCAACTTTGACCAAAGTTAAATAATGCCCCCTGCCATAGGTGTAGGCCATTTATGTACCTCATGAAGCCTGAATGGAATACTTCTAGGACGTTACTAGAATACGCCCCAATGTTATTGCTCACCCCGGTCATCACATGAGCGAGTTCTTTCTCTGATTTAAACCCCCTCACATGCTCTTTCTCCTCTCTGATGCAGTAGCTCTGAGCTTAAGTACAGTTAACATATTTCAACACTGCTGGCTCCTCCTTGCTCAGTGCAGCTTCCCTGAACTTCCTTTTTCACAGGAATGTGTTAACGGTGGACAGTGCAGTCTACAGTCTGTCTGTTAGCTTGGAGAAGGGAGGGGCTGAGCAGCAGGGGAGAGGTTTTTTTATCCTAGAGTCAGGGCTGGGGCTAGACTATTCTGCGCCCTAGGCAAGACCAACTACTTGCATCATACACCGCCCCAGCCCAAAAAAAAAAAAAAAAAAAACACTTCAAAATGTTTACTATCCTAGACAAGCTAGGGTAGCAAATAGACAGGCTAGGGTAGTATACGGACAGGCTAGGGTAGTATACGGACAGGCTAGGGTAGTATACGGACAGGCTAGGGTAGTATACGGACAGGCTAGGGTAGTATACGGACAGGCTAGGGTAGTATACGGACAGGCTAGGGTAGTATACGGACAGGCTAGGGTAGTATACGGACAGGCTAGGGTAGTATACGGACAGGCTAGGGTAGTATACGGACAGGCTAGGGTAGTATACGGACAGGCTAGGGTAGTATACGGACAGGCTAGGGTAGTATACGGACAGGCTAGGGTAGTATACGGACAGGCTAGGGTAGTATACGGACAGGCTAGGGTAGTATACGGACAGGCTAGGGTAGTATACGGACAGGCTAGGGTAGTATACGGACAGGCTAGGGTAGTATACGGACAGGCTAGAAGTTCAGCAGAAGCTGTCAGGGTACGCTGGGAGTTCTGGTTCCACAACAGCTGTCAGGTTACTAACAGGTCCACTTTGCAGCTCATAGCTGGCCCCCAGCCTCCACTCACCACATCCCAGGCTTTGGCACTGAAGGTTCCCCAAAGACGGGTCTTCCTCAGCACATTTGTCTCTGGCAGGGACACCCTCACACTGGCCCTGAACATCAGAGTGATGTCCGTGAGCAGAAACATGTCCTCCAGGAGCGAGGCATGGCCATCAAAGTTTCCCAGCCAGCTGCTGTCCAGGAAGTGGAGAAGGGGGAGTGCAGGTCATTGGAGGCCGGGATGAACACCAGGGAGAGCAGCACTGTTTTGCGTGGGCTAGTGGGACACCTGGGGAATTCCCACTACAGAGACTCCCAGAACTCCTCAATCCGGGCTGGAAAATGTGACAACCCTAGGTGCAGCGGAGGGGAGCAATCACAGGAAAGATGCCCTGTGTCTCTCTCCCTCCCTGCAGCAGCTAAAAACTCTATGTCCATATACTACCGGTGCTAGCCCACTATCGGCTGCCCTAGGCAGCAGCGATCAGTACACCAGCACGTCCTCCCCTCTCTCCAACTGGAGCGATGAGCTGGGATCTCACGGAAACTTTGTAGCCAAAAGTCCTACACCGGTCCTGTGCCCTGGGACTCTGAGAAGAACACCAACACCAGGAGTCTGGGGGGCGATGAGGAGGAAGAAAAGATAAGGCAAGGATAAGGCTGTCCTACTAGGTGGCAGTGCGCCCTAGGTGGCTGCCTAGTATGCCTAGCGGTAGCGCCGGCCCTGTCTAGACTACAGGGCTGTGTGTTTCTAATGATGCGTACAGTGTAGGAAGAGAACTCTCATCCCTGCAAGCAATGGTGGCTCTGTACAATGAAACAGAAAACATATGCAAGGTTTTAAAGATAAAGAAGCTGCAAGACACAAAAACAGCATTTGAAAAAAGTCCAAATGAAAAAAAAAAAAAAACTTACCAGACACGAAAGCAAAAGAGCTCTGGAAAAGCTTCTTCTTTCAATTAATGAGATGATTGTAATCTTAAACAAAAAAATAAATACATTTATAAATAAATGTATGCATTAATTTACATACATTACAAGATTTCTCACCATGCGAGAAAATCTCTACAACCAAGCTCCGAACTGACCAGACCTATCACCATACTTTATCCGGTTGCTTGTGTATTACATTATTATTATTATTATTATTCTAATAACTGCATGCAGGCAACTTCTAATAACTGAATGCAGGCTATAGCTGTATTGATAGCGTTTAACATATCCTTTTATTTTCCATTTTACATACCTTAAGTTATATTTTTATCTACAGTACCTTTTCTACAGCTAACAAATATTATTTACAAAGCTAATTATTGTGCTGCCCTGGCTCCACATATCAAATGTAGCAAAAGAGTGCAAAAAAAAGCGGAATTAAACTTTAATATTACAACAACTACTACTACTACTAATAATAATAATAATATATATAACATTATAATAATAATAAAAATAATAATAATAATAATAACAATAATAATAATAATATGTGGTCATTTTGCAACACTGAATTCTGTTAATATACATTGTTTACAGTTAAGAGCAAATATAGTCGTTTGGTTCATTCGTTTTCTTTGGTCATTATGGCCAGGACTAGAAAAAAAATTTTGCAAAAAAAAAAAATTAAACTTTTTTTTATCCAGCCAAGCCAGCAGATGGGGCTCCGATCTCCTTTTCACATATTCAGTTTTTTTTTTTGCTTTAAATACACAACCCTTTTCATTTTTTTTTTCTATTTATTTTATTTTATCAAAACACATCTCAGTATACAAAAAAAATTATAAACCCCCCCCCCCGCCTCTCACTTTAGAATGTTCTACTTATTTTCATCCTTATCCACTTGTTCCCCCTAATCTTCGCAGGTTATTACCTCGACATACCTCCACGTCTTCTTGAACTCCTTCCAACATTCCCATTTGTCCATCAACCCCTCTCTTTCTTCCTCCCTGCTAAATCTCAGGCTCTCTATCTTGTACATTTCTTCTATAGTATAAACCCAATCCCGAATTTTGGGGCTTTCTTCGTCCTGCCATTTTTTTGGTATAAGGCTTTTCGCCACATTAAACAAGTGGGGGATTATTGATTCTCTATATTGTTTTACTGAACCCTCTACTCCATGGAATAGACATATCCACAATTCTTCAGGTACTACTTTTCTAGTTTTGGTTTTAGTTTTTTTGGTTTTGGGGCAATCCCACCACAGGTTCCTACTGCCTTACAACCTCGCCAACACTCTTGGGATTTCTCCGGTTGATATTTCCTAAGTTTATCCTGGGTTGCATACCACCTTGTCAGGCACTTATAGTTCATTTCAGCTGTCCTAATGTCTACGGCAGAGCTATGTGTTAATTTCAAAATCTTCCCTATATTGTGTTTATATTCGCGTGACCCCAATTCTTTTTCCCATTTTTTTAAGAATGGTACTACCTCTGGTTCTTCAATTGCAAGTAATAATTTATATAGCCGAGAAATATTGTTCTTTGTATTTACAGCTATACATAACTGCTCAAGCGGCATTAATTCGTCTCCTGTTCTTGGTTGGGGCAAGTTCTCTACAAAGTGCTTCAACTGGAGGTAACGTCATTCATTTATCACCATTAAGTCAGCGTTTTGTTGCAGCTCTTGCAGGGTGCTTATTTTCCCCTTTTTAAATGATATCTCTTAATTGTGCATTGTCTCTTATCCATTTTCCTCCTATTATCCTTATCCCCGGTGTAAAAAAATCATTGTCTTTCAAAAAAATTAAAGGTGAATTATATTTCCATTGACTTTGTTTATGAATCCAATCCCAAATTTTAAGTGCGTTTGTCATCTCGTGTGTGTTGTCTCCCAATGCCCTATATTGTGAGGCGTTCCATATTATATTACTGAATCGCGGTCCACACATATTATTCTCTATTTTGACCCACCATTTTTCACTTTTCTCCCTTGCCCACTCCACCACTCGTGATAGCACCACTGCGTGATAATATTTTTTAACATCGGGAACCACTAGGAATTCTTATTTTTTCCATGTCTTAATACAGAGAATGAGATTCTAGGTTTTTTTTTGCCATATAAATGTCATTATTATAGTTTTTAATACTTGAAAGTAATGATGCGGTAGTGATATGGGTAGCATTTGGAACTTGTATGTAATCTTAGGTAGTATTACCATCTTAACCGTGCTGATTTGCCCTATCCAGGGAAGGTGTCTTGTGGATTTTTTTTTATTTCATTTTTTTTTTTTCATCTAATAGGGGGATATAATTTACTCTATATATTTTCCTCAGAGATGTCCCCAACTTTACTTCTAGGTATTTTACCTCCTCCTTCCTCCACGGGAATTGGAAATCCTTTTGCAGGCTCTGTTCTTTCTGTTTTTTGTTTATATTTAGAATCTATGATTTATTTAGGTTTATTTTAAAATTTGATAGTTCTCCATACTGTTTTAGTGTTTTTAATAGGTTAGGCATTGCTGCCAATTTGTGTTCTTCATCCCCTATCCTAATACTGCCTATATCTGGGTTGCACCGAATCATTGCAAGGAGAGGTTCCAGGGACAACACGAAAAGTAACGGAGAAAGGGGGCACTCCTGTCTTGTCCCATTTTTCATTTCAAAGGAGGGGGGCGACGCCCCGTTAATGTTTAGGACTGCGGTCGGTTGTTTATATAGTACTTTGATCCACTAGATCATTCTTGGGCCTATTCCCATAGATTCCAATGTTTTTATCATGAATCCCCAGTCTACCCTGTTGAAAGCTTTTTCAGCATCTATTGACAGAAATAGACCTGGGGAGCCACCATTTTTTATTTTCTGGAGGAGGAGCAACATTCTCATTCCATTATCTCTTCCCTCCCTCCCTGGGATAAACCCAACCTGATCAGCATGTACTAGATCTTTCATCAGGTCTTTCAATCTTGTTGATAGAACTTTTGCATATAATTTTGTATCCGCATTTAGCAGGGATATTGGCCTATAGTTTGAGCAGAGCGTTTTGTCTTTCCCCTCCTTCAAAATGACTGTTATTGAGGCCGACAGGGCCTCTCTACTCATCTCGTATTCTACACCCAGTCCGTTCATATATTGACATAGCCTTGGTACTAAGATCTCTTTGCACTTTTTTAGGTAAGAAGTCGTGAACCCGTCGGGTTCAGGGCTATTGCCCGCGGCAGATTCTTGTAGTGCTTTATTAATTTCCTCCTCTGTTATGGGTTTTTCTAACATGGCCCTATCACACAACCCTTTTCAGACAGCTCGGCCCCAGATTTCTATCAGGCAAAAAAGCTGCAAGGATAGCCAGATGAAAAAAGTGTATAAACTTAGAAATATAAGTAAAACAAAAATGATTGAAAACTATAATAGTTTTTCTTTGAGAAAAACTCCAGTCAAAAATAAAAACCCAATAAAAATAAAATAAAAAAGTAGCTTTTAACCACTTGCCAACCGCTACACACCAATATACGTCAGCACAATGGCAACGATGGGCAAATGGGCGTACCTGTACATCCCCTTTAATCGGCAGGGCTAGCAGGCGCGCGCGCACACCCGCTGCATACAGCGTGACCGTGCCCGGGGGACTCAATGTCCACCAGTCTCCCGGCGATCGTGTCACGGAGCGGCAGAATGGGGAAATGCCTATGTAAACAAGGCATTTCCCTGTTCTGCCTTGTGACATGACAGAGATCACTGCTCCCTGTCATCGGGAGCAGTGATCGCTGTCATGTAATTTGAAGCCCATCCCCCCACAGTTAGAATCACTCCCTAGGACACACTTAACCCCTTGATCGCCCCCTAGTGTTTAACCCCTTCCCTGCCAGTGTCATTTACACAGTAATCAGTGCATTGTAATAGCACTGATCGCTGTATACATGACAATGGTCCCAAAATAGCGTCAAAAGTGTCGATGTGTCTGCCATAATGTCGCAGTCACGATAAAAATCAGTTCGCCGCCATTACTAATAAGAAAAAAAAAATAATAAAAATGCCTTAAAACTATCCCCTATTTTGAAGATGCTATAGATGCGCAAACCAATCAATATATGCTTATTGTGATTTTTTTTAACCAAAAATATGTAGAAGAATGCATATTGGTCTAAACTGAGGAAAGAAAAAAATTATATATTTTTGGGGGATATTTATTATAGCAAAAAGTAAAAAATATTGAGTTTTTTTCAAAATTGTCGCTCTTTTTTTTGTTTATAGCGCAAAAAATAAAAACCGCAGAGGTGATCAAATGCCACCAAAAGAAAGCTCGATTTGTGGGAAAAAAAGGACGTCAATTTTGTTTGGGTGCAACATCACACGACCGCGCAATTGTCAGTTAAAACGACGCAGTGCCGATTCGCAAAAAGTGCTCTGGTCAGGAAGGGGGTAAAATCTTCCGGGGCTGAAGTGGTTATCATTCAACCCACCTCCTTTGAGCTCTGGCTGTCATAGACCAGCCCTCAGCCTGCAACTGGACAGAGAAACAGAACAGTAATAAACTTTCTACATACTCCCCTATCAGCTGCCCTTTGTCAACACAAACTGATTGGCTTTATGTGAATTGATTGGCTGTATGTGCTGCTTCTCCCTTTACCACTCTGACCTCTGCTGTACAGGGCCTGCATTAGGATGTTGCCCGATCAGATTTAGATACTTAGATACTTATTCTGTTTACATTGAAAAAAAAAAGTAAATGTAATGATGTATTCATAAATACAAAACTGCAATCAACTGTGCCCATAGTTCCGCTTCAATGTAACTAATTTGGCTACTATGGAGTAAATACTCTGTCATGTCGCCGAAATCTAGCATGATGTATATAGCTGGTGAATTATTAGTCAGCCCTGTAGATGTCACTGTTGCCCCTGCAGAGTTTAGCATTAGAAGATATTATGATGGTACCAGGCTGCCTGTGTCTGGGCTGTCTGGACACAACCTTTGAAGAGAAAATATATTAGAAATCATGGCTTGCTTACTGTCTGGAACTTGGGGATTAGGCTAGGACTCTGGCCTCAATCACCCACTTGTCACTGATCCTTTATTTTGCTTCTATGGGAACTGACATTTCTTAAATGCAAAAATAGTCCCTGCTACAGCTTGTAATAAAATTGTAAAGGATTCCCTAACTCCTTTTAAAGGGAATGTGTATTTTCCATCAGTTTTTCTTTTCTCTACATAACACGTAGCTTGATGTAAATAATGTTATCAATGTGTGCTAATCTTTAAAAATGTAAGTATATATTTTGCTTGTAATTATATATTTAGTTGGGGACAGAGCCACATTCTTATTATATACACAACTCAGATTCCTGCTTTGCAGTGCAGCACAATGGATGTGAATTATTGCTCTTCCTGACACTAGTGTGAAGCCGGCCATAGATGTTTCGAAACACGGCCAGTTCAGCAGGTACCAACCAAGATTCTATCCATCCATGGACAGGCTGGTTGTACCCAGGTCAATCCATCGATACAACCAGCCTGTTGAATTTTTTTTACATGCAATTACTGCCAGCGGCAACAGCCGCTAGCAGTATTCAGTGTTTTTTGCCGGCCGGGAAGCTTCCCTGCAGAACACAATAGCACTGCAGAAGGGATTCCTTCATCACACTGACTATTACTGGAGGAATCGTGCAATTTTCTTTCCTTCAACCCCTTGTGGAAAGAAAAAAAAAAATCGAATCATCTATGGTTTGTCTGTGTCTGTTGACTCAAAAACAATGCTCTCCATATGTGGCTGATATCTCTATAATAGTTAGGCAGTTTGGTTGAACTGTTGTATAAGCTCAACTTGCTAATCTATCCTGCAGGGCCGTGGTGTCACGCTCTCCACCTCATCTAATCAAATAATGCTTTGCATTCATTCAGAAAATGTAAAACATTGTCTAAATGGTGCCTCTGCCGAGCAGCTGACCCTCTGTGCTAAGAATGCAGCATGGCAGCCACACAGCAAGGAACCCAGAAGCAAGTGGAGATCACTGGAGTAGCGGTGGGTACTAGGTAGGTATGGTATATCCATCCAAGCTATACCAATGTAAGTATGTAAAAAAAAATATCCATACCTGAACTTCTAATTCTGCAGCTTTCATAAATATTATACCCGGGGATCTTACCTAGGTCTTTATTCAGGCATTTCCTATTATGGGGTGACAACACTCTTTCCCTGTCTCCCAACTGAGTTGTCACTCTGCCACACAGGTTTCTGATGTAGACTACGAGTGTTTTAACACGTTACCTAGACATGGTTTACTGTTGTCGCCATCCAGAAACCCGCCCAGGCAATTATCACACTGCTATAGTTGGAGTACATGAATGAGGACAGAAAGTGGCTGCAATTAGGTTGCAGAAGATCAGCAGCGATAGATGTGTGCAGCCTATTGCATTAGGGTGTGCACCCCAAAGCTCAAACACACATGCCTCTCTCTGCAACCTCAGCTGCACAGGTCAGCGAATGAATGGGAAGTTCTCTGTGCTGAGCGGCTTCCTGTTCATTCACAAACTGAAGCATAGTAAACAGTTTACTATGCTTCAGTTATGAATGGACACAGTGAGTGAGTGTGTTCATTTAGAAGAGGAAGGTGCTGGTAAATGACATATTTACTAGGCCCTTCCTCCACTCTCCATCCTGAAACTTTCCCCGCAGCAGTGGGGGGGTGGGGGGTGGGGGAAGCAAGCAGTACTGTGGGGTGGGGCAACATGGGGGAAGCACAGGCAGTAGGGGGAATCAGCACTGCATGTAGTGATTAGGGTGTGCCCAGGCATACCTAGCACACCCCCTGTGTACGACTATGTCAGCAGCAATGAGGTTCAACAAAGTATAAAAACATTTAAAACAAGTATTATATTACACAACAAATGCAGTTTTCTATGATACACTAGTTTCGTAAACTAAAGGTCATTCAGTTAGGCTTTATACCCCTTGCCAACTGCATATTGCTTAAATGAGGTTGCAGAAATAGTGTGCTTTTATATGCCCAGTAGCTTCACATATGAGTCCATGGCAGCCTGAGGTTGTGGCTGATAGCAGGCTCACTGTACACTCCCAGCACACTGACCAAGCTGTCACTGAAAGCCATGGACATGCAGTCAGGGGAGGCAGGTGAGGCAGAGCCTCACCTACCATGAACATAAGAAAAAAAAAAAAAAAAAAAAAAAAAACACGATTGAGCTTCGAGGGTCGTAGCTAGGTGACTTTGGGAAGTGGATAGCCGAAGTCCTACCCCACCACTGGTCACAATTTGGGGCTCATGGCGCCTATGGTTCCAGGGACTCCTTGCGCGCTTGTCGGAAGCTACATACAGCGTGTCCAGTTCAAATACAAGCTGGCGCATGCTGTTTGCAGTAGACAGAGGGTGACTTCATGTCAGAGGCACTGAGTTCAATAGACAGCTTGGAGCCTTGGACCAATGGTAAAGCACCTTTGGTCCAAGCTGTCCAATAAAAATGCTGCAGTGGAGGCTGTCCTCTCACTGCAATGTCATAGAAGGGGACATGTGTCTAAAAGACAAATGCTCCCTTCCAGCCCAGCCCTCTTAACTACAAGGAAAAAACGTGTTATGGGTATAAGACTTAACCACAATCCCATGTTTTTCTAATACAGTTAAGAGGGAGAATAACAATTTGCTGCTGTTGAAAAGGTAAAAGCTAAATCACATAATATTATGCTATACGTTACAAGATAATAATTTATTATTTATCTATTTACTGTGAAATTACCGATTTGAAGTTACAACTTCAAACTTCAGTAATTTGTCTGTTAAGCCACCTGCTTGAGTACAGTTTTTGAAAATATAGTAAATTACCTTAAAAACAATATATAATTATTATTTGTATATTACTTACTTATGGTAATTAACCCCATTGCCACCCAGGCCAATTCTGGCACGTCTCTCCTACATGTAAAAATCATCGTTTTTTTGCTAGAAAATTACTCAGAACCCCCAAACATTATATATTTATTTTTTAGCAGACACCCTAGGGAATAAAATGGTTGTCTTTGCAACTTTTTATATCACACTGTATTTGCGCAGCAATTTTTCAAACGCGTTTTTTTCCAGAACAAAACTGTTTCATGAATTAAAAAAAATTATTATTTCCGGCATCAACAAAATGGGTGACTGAAAAACATCTTAAATGGACAGTGTTTCTGTTCATGTGACCCTTGAGGGGCCAGTCACAGGGGTCAAATAATAGAAAAGCCGTTCCACCTTCCTTGCTTTAAAGAATAAGTTCAGCTTTGGGAACATGTTACAGGTTTCACCCATTTTTAGGGTGGGACATGTAACATGTTCCCAATGTTGCAGCCACTGCCCGATTAACCCCCCCCCCCCGTGACAGCAGTATGGGGAGAAGTTTCCTGTACTAGCTGTCAGTTTTTGAAATCAGTGTGGCCGCGCGGGGATCACACACGGCCACATGATTCATACACAGAGCTCTGTGTATGAATGAACTACAAGTCCCGACATCCTTTGCAGATGCCAGCATGTAGTTCTCAAGTATGCTAAAAAAATAAAAAATAAAAAATAAATGCTCATTTTTTTACCTGCAAAAAAAAAATGTGCATTTATTATTTTTTTTTTAAAAGTGAACTTATCCTTTAAAGCCCACTTAAAGGGCCGCTGGAAAGCAGTGTGAAGGGGTTAAACTGAAGTGGATCATGTCAAGATAGCAAGTCTCCATATTCTGGGGTATGTTTCTTGCCTAAAATGGCATTTGAGATGGAACACAGATCAACAGTGCTGGGTGGACCTATGTGCATTATTCTACAAACCTCTTGGTAAGTGCAACACTTTTAAGCTTTGTACTGTCTTGACTAAAACTGCCTTTTAAATTTGCCACTACAGTGGAACCTTGGATTACGAGTATAATCCGTTCCAGGAGAATACTTGTAATCCAAAGCACTCGCATATCAAAGCGAGTTTCCCCATAGAAGTCAATGGAAACAAAGATAATTTGTTCCACATTGACTTCTATTGTATGCAGTACTGCATTTGGCCAGAGGTGGGGGGCACCAGAGAGACTCAGAAATACCATGAGACCGCTCGGATGAACTTTGAGTATTTCCGAGTGCATCCGAACGGCTTTGAACGGCTCGGAGTGTCACCGGCACCCCCTCACCTCTGGCCAAATGCGGTACTGCACACCCACAGAGGCTTGAATCCTGCTCGTATTGCGAGACAACACTCGCAAACCAAGTCAGGATTTTTTAAAGTAATAGCTCGTATTGCGAAGCGCTTGTTAACCGCGTTACTCGCAATCCGAGGTATTACTGTATTAAAAAAATTATGAAAAAAAAACAGCTTATTAATCTCTTAGATTATAAGCTCTAATGAGCAGGGCCCTCTGATTCTTACTGTGTTAAATTTTATTGTAACGGTACTGTCTGCACTCACGTTATAAAGCACTGTGTAAACTGTTAGCGCTATATAAATTCTGTATAATAATAATAATAATAATAATAATAATAATAATAACACTTGAAACCATAAAATAAATGCATTTTTGAAAGAGATTGATGAGAATTGTTGCAATTACATTTTAGATACAACATTTTATCACGTGGTGGGCCCTGTACATAACCCAGGAGTCACTACCAGAGCATGAATCAGGGGCATCCCTAGCCATGACTAATTAGCCTGTTTATCTATGGCCTTATTGGTCATGCGGTATGAACTAGAACAATGGTATACCTTTTGCTATGTTACACAGGCCATGGATCACAAACCTTTTTATCTGTTAATAAAAGAGCTAACTTTTTATTATTATTATTATTATTATAATACAGGATTTATATAGCGCCAACAGTTTACACAGCGCTTTACAACTTGAGGGTAGACAGTACAAATACAATACACTATAATACAGTAGGAATCCGAGGGCCTAACCAAGTTTTAGAGATAATTTTGGGTTGATTTACTAAATGCAAATAGGCAATTTACTTTGCAAGAGATTTTTCTCTTAGCTTAGTGAATTAGGTGAAGCTCCGCTGACTTCCATCACTCAATTCCCTTGTAAAATGAACAGCCTATTTGCTTTTAGTAAATCAACTCCTATGTCACCACTTTTAACTGATATATTTCATCAGTAGCTTTTAAAAGGCAAGCTTCTTGCTCCCCATTAACCCCTCCAGTTATTAAAACTTCTCATAGTTTATGTAGTGAAATGCCACAACCCCACTGTGAACTACCGATGCTTTATTACTTAAAAGTCCATAGCATCACACAGCAACAAGAGTTCTAACACGTTTTGGCTAAAAATCTTTATTTGTGGCAATGATTAAGGCTTTTTAGCCAGAATGCGTCATTATCCTTGTTGATGTATGGTGCTATGGACTTTTAATTGATAAAACATTGGAAGTTTACAGTCGGGTTGTGGCATTTCACTACATTCAGATGGACTTTTGGGTGTCCCAAGGACAGGGTCCCAGCCGCAGAGTCAATGAGCTACCAGCCTTATTGACATTGGGGTAGAGCGTATCTCTCGCCAATCAATCTTTTCACATTTCAAAACTGCTTTGAAAAACACAAGCATCATATTCACCAAAAACTAAATTTCCTATTTTGGGGAGTTACAGGTGGAACAGAAGTCTTCCCATTTTGACACTTCCAGGTCTGTCAGATGCCTGCATCTACACCACTGCCTCACAATATGTATACTGTGGTTGTGTATAAGGGCTTCGGGGACTCTTTAGTGGCATAGCAGCGGGTGAGGGAGCAACAACAGAGGGATACAGGCATCCAACACACTGGGAAGGGTGAGACTGGAAAGATTCTAGTGGTCCAGTACAGGGAGTTCAGTTGTTCAGAAACTACAATTCCCATCATGCCTACTCATGTCTGTGAATGTCAGAGTTTTACAGTGCCTCATGGGATATGTAGTTCTGCAACAGCTGGAGGCAGAGGCGTAGCTTGAAGCTTGTGGGCCCCGATGCAAAAGTTGGCCTGGCCCCCCCACTACTTCCAACATGCATGCAGATACATCCACCGTACACCAAGATACTCAAAGTGGCTTAAGAGCTTAGAGTTCCCAGAGTTCCTCTTTACATCAGAAGACAGGGATTACCGCTGGAGAATCAGAGGACAGAGACCCCTGGCAGGTCACTTGGCAGAGCTCCTTTCCCATTCCAACACTGTATACAGCTCCCCCACAATACACAGGGCTGAAATCACATTCTTTTACACATAGTCTGTCAGTCTTCACAGGGTGTATCTGGCTTTTATGTTGCCCTTCTGACCTGTGAAATTCTCTGGTCAGAACGGCAGTGTAGTTGCAGTAGACAGATACACCCTATGCAGATCACGGCTAACTGGCTGTGTTGTAACGGAATGCGATTTCAGCCCTGCGGAGGAACAGTATAGAGTGCTGTAATGGGAAAGGAGCTCAGCAGCTGGGCATAGCATCCAGGGTGGAGGGGGTGGTCAGGGGGCTTTGGGGGGGGGGGGGGGCCGCAACTTAGATCTGGGAGGGCAAAGCCATGTGACAAAATCTGGAGCCTGCAGCCCTTCAGGGGCCCCCTGAGGAGGTGTTCAGGGATTTGTGTTAGCAATTTCTGAAGGTTTCTCTGTCAGTGTTGGCAGGTGTTGGGGGAAGGTCACCTCCTGGAGGTGTGTGTCCTTTGCCCAATTGTCAGGGAAGTGGGGTAAGTAGACATCCCCGGGGGGGGGGGTACAGAGAATCCCAGCTGGTGACTAGGAGACACTGAGCAGTGTCATACCTCACCAGTGACATCAGTCCCATTGTGGCTACAGGACAGCACTCTCCTCCTCTTACTGAGCTCGGTTACCATTCCATGTTACCAGCACACAGCACAGACACTTCCCCATCCTGGGATGTTCTAACCCCTTGGCTTCTCCCCAGCCAATGGGAACAGAGGGGTGTGGACTGTGGACGGCAAAGTAGAAGCCCAGTACTGGAGAGTGGCTGTGGGGCCCTAGGGCAGATCAGAGCTGGATTTAAAGGAGGATATGATAATATGACAGGGAGGCTGCAGGGGCCCTCTGGAGCTAGGGGCCAGGTTACGGTTGTGACCCCTGCAACTCCTTATGCTACACCCATGGCTGGAGGGCTGTAGTTTGGAGATCCCTGGTCTAGTACAAAATAGGAAATTTAGCTCATCATGAACATGATGCTTGCCACAGAATCTCTAAAATCCCCACTGGCTTTCTATCAGCATCTATAAGATTACCAGCTAGTTATCAAATAGTCCAGTATTCAAAGTAGTTATGAAACAGTCCATTAGTTATGCTACAGAAGTATATGTAACCTTATAAGACAAGCTGGAAATTTTGGAGTTGAAGGGAGCTGGAATGGTGCCTCACATAGGAGGTTGTCTTTTACCGGAGCTCCGGAGTGTTCCCAGTATGCTTGCTACAAGCTGACACCAGGTGGCAGTCTTCAGTATCCCCTCACTAAGGGGGTGGCTGGAACGTCTAGGCAGGCAGCAAGCAAGAGATTAATCAGGTCAATCCAGGTTCCCAACAAGTAGACAAGTGTTAAAGATCTTTAGCTCTCAGGTAGCTGGTGATAAGAAAGAGCACCAGCCACTTCAAAGACTGGAACATAAGTATCCTTTTGTTCACAGGACACATACTGGGAACTCTAGAACAGTGGTTCTAAACTCTGTCCTTAAGTACCCCCAACAAGCCATGTTTGCAGGGTTTCCTTTATCTTGCACAGGTTATTTAAATCAGAGTCAATGGCTTGGTATTTTGGACAGCTATTTTATCTAAGAGAAATTCCTAAAACATGGCCTGTTGGGGGTACTTGAGGATAGGGTTGAGAACCACTAATCTAGAAGACATAGCAGGGATTCTACGAGCACCCTTGGAAGTCCTAGAAGAGATTCTGGAAGTCCTGGCAGGGATTCTGAGAGCAGGAGTTCTGAAAGTCCTGGCAGGGAGCCTCTCTGGGAAGAAAACCTGCTTATATAGATCAGTACAATTTCTTAACAGGCTCAATACCTAATAGGGTGAACAATGTCACCATCATGGTGGCAATTTTCTATGTCCAAAACCACAGGCAACTTTTGGTTTCATGTGACAATGAGATGAAGGTTTCTTGCTCCTGGCTTATTTTTTTTTACAGCACTGACATTCTTTATAGCCTAACAAGCCTCTTCCAAGAGGTTGGTAGCAGCTGGACATCACAGGCTCTCCTGCTATGCCTGCCTTAAATGCAGCAAATACCAGTCCATCACCGAGTACTCTCAAGCACAGTTAACTGGCAACCTCCGTTCCAGGAAGTCTATCCAGACAATAATTATTGTATTCTTTTCATCCTTAAAGTAGAAAACATTAAACAAGCAATTACTGCATCACTCATATTATCTAATTATAATTGGTAATCAAGTGGTTTACCGCTGCGGCATGAAAAAACAAGCCTTTCCCACTGGGATTTGAACCCACGACCCTGGTGTCACACAGATGTTTTATGCAGCACTAAAGCTCAAGTTTGCTGAGCAGATTCTGAACTTGGAAAATGCAAAATTAACAATAACTATGTTTCAGAAAGAACGTTATTTTTTATTTTACTTTTGTAATTTTTCTGTACTTTACAGCTGTAATAAAAGAATCACTGGTTTGAGGCAAATGCATACACAGCATACTTAATTTACTTTAGAGCAGACTTTTTCTGTCATGTCTCCCCACCCTACCCGTTCACATCTGAACATCTCAAAAATTGGGAGAATGAAAGTTTAACTGCTTCCGAAGGAGCGTATGACAGAAAAAGTTAAAGGCATTTTTTACATACTGTAACTATAAATATAATATAGTAGTTGCAGTAATATTATGGTGGCCATACTCAGTGCGCTTAAACTGAATGTCCAATTGGAAAAAACAATCAAAATGGACATCAACAGATTGAACCACAAATGGCATGGGCAAGCGATGCGATGCAATTCCATCGGCCCCAGTCAATTAGTTGTGGTGGAAAAAAAATTGATCATACTCACCCCTCTCTTCCCTATCTACTTGACATATTTGTTTGCTGTTAACTGACAAAGCACATGCCTGTTCGGTCTTCTTGTATCTTTTGAAAACAATAAAAAAAATTAAAGTAAAAAAATATATATCTCTATAATTGATCCAGCGGTTGTTGATTGATGCTGTTTTTCCTGGCCCTACATGTAGATAGATCATACTTGATTCACAAGGGCATGAAAAACATTATTAATCTACTCTGTACGATCGTTTTTTTTCAGCCACAATTGATGAACTTTGCTTGATTGAAACCATCACTATATGTTGCTAATCTCTAGGCCATACCATTTTTGTCTCGCTTGATTGTTTTGTCAAATCGGATATTGATTTTTCAAGTTTTATTGCACCATGTTGGGCCTCCATTATATTTATGAAACCAGTACCTTTTAGGGTTCAGACTCGCATGTTCACAGGGGCACCATGTTTAAAAGTTAAATTCTCCTTTAGGAACATGTTACACTGGTATTTAGGATGTACATGTAACATGTTTCTAAGCACCCGCTTCCTATGTCCAGAGCTACCCCCACACCTCTCCCACCTCCACCCCACCCCCCATGACAGCCTAAAGGAATTTTTATCCCCCCTCTCGGTGTCAGATTTAAAATTGCTGTGGCTGCCTGGGGTTCCATGTCATTCATTTACAGAAATCTGTGAATAAACTATAAGTCCTGTCTTCCACCACGGTAGATGGACTTGTAGTTTTCAGCGCACTTGTAGTCCATTGCCACTTCCTCCACCTTTTTAACGGAAAGTCCGTACAGAGGTAGGGGCAGGGAGCTGAGGAAAGTGTCTCCAGGAGCCTGCATTGCACCCGTGATCTACTGATTGTGGGTGGAAAAAAATTGTAAATGCACATTTTTTAAATATATGCAAAAATATGTGCATTTATTATTATTTTTTCTTAAAAGTGAATTCAGTCTTGAAAGTTATACTAAACAGAGGATTGTTAATTGCCATAATTCATGCACATAAATCATATACATCGGCCATTGTATTTTCTTTTACAGCTCCCTACAAATCTTTATTGAACATCAAATGTGTATTTTTGTGCATTAACCTCTTGCCAACCAGCCGCCGCAGTTTTACTGCGGCAGAATGGCATGGCTTGGCGAAACAACATTACCTTACGTCGCTCCGCCTTTTGGCCACAAGGGGTGCATGTGCCCAGTGTGCCCGGAGCCGATGCGAGAGCTCAGCGGGCGCGAGGACCGCCGGGCTCCCACAATAACTCGTGACAGAGCGAGAACCGTGATCTGTGTGTGTAAACACACAGATCCCAGTTCTTTTAGAGGAGTCTAGACAGAACGTGTGTTCATACAAGGTATAAACATCGCTCTCTCTCTCCTAGACACTCCCATCCCCCCTACAGTTAGAACACAGTGAGGGAACACAGTTAACCCCTTGATCGCCCCCTAGTCTTAACCCCTTCCCTGCCAGTGACATTTATACAGTTATAAGTCTATCCCCTATTTTGTAGACTCTATAACTTCTGCGCAAACCAATCAATATACGCTTATTGAGATTTTTTTTACCAAAAATATGTAGAAGAATACTTATCGGCCTAAACTAAGGAAAAAATGTGTTTTGTTGATAAAAAAAATGTGGGATATTTATTATAGCAAAAAGTAAAAGATAGTGTTTCTTTCAAAGTTGCCGCTCTTTTGTTTATAGCGCAAATAATAAAAACCGCAGAGGCGATCAAATGCCACCAAAAGAAAGCTCTATTTGTGGGAAAAAAATAATTTTTTGTGTACAGCGTCGCACGACCGTGCAAATGTCAGTTAAAGTGACGCAGTGCCATATGGAAAAAAATGGCCTGGTCATTGAGCAGCCAAATCTTCTGGGGCTGAATTGGTTAATACGGTGTAGGCGGAGTCAAAGATGATTGATCCTAGCTTTTATTTCGTTCACATGGCATCTGCATCCAAGGCTCTTTTTTTTTTTACTTTACAGGTATTAGCAATTACATTTGATATACCGGTATTTAATATTGATTTATATTAAAACTAAGCTTTTTCGTGAGTTTCTTAGTGAATGTAATTAATCAGCATACTAAATTCTTCCCCTATAGCATTTAGAAATAGATAGACAGAGGAGGAAGAGCAGTATCATTTACCACTGTGTATATGCCCATATGTGTGCCTCTATAGTTACATGGCTGCACAGATAAGAAAAAGAAGGAAATGAACAGCTTCAAAGGGAACTGAAACTGGAGCATGTTCAGTAGATGACAACACTGGGCTATACAATCTCAGGCTGCAGTGGGGACAATCAGGTATACTTCACTCTACACAAAAATGAATGCTTTAGTGGCTATGCGAGTATGAACACTCTGTTATATAGCATGTAATGAGAGGCATTCATAGTCTGGGTTTAATGACACTTTAAATAGAACATGGACTTACCCAAAAGGGTCACCAGAGTTCATAACGGCAGGCACCTTTATTCTATGTTGTGTCTTTTTCAACCAGTGCTGTGCTCTAGTGGGTGAGCCTACTTGGCGTCCATCTGCATGTGACACCCCTCCATTACAGCTTACCAATCCTTACAAGTTGTAGCTGCACCACTTTTTTTTTTCAGGCCCTTTTACCTTTATTTTAAACTGGTAATCCTGGGGGGGGGGGGGGGGGCACAGCTTGCTCACTGCACTGTATCTATGGAGGAACAATGTTGACATGTTGGGCTGCTCTTCTGGTTTGGACTACAAACACCTCCGCTCTTTATTTTATTTACATAGGGGTTATTTTTTTTTGGCTGGGTATGCTAACACATTGTTCGAGATTTCAGTTCAGGTTCACAGAAAGTTACAAGGAAACTTTATTTGATGCTGGATTAACAGGTAGAGGGCATAGTTAATTAATGCGAATCCGAATGGTTCAAACGGACATGGTTAAATAAATTCTATTCCTTCCTTTAGTATACACTGTACAGAGTCCACAGGCCATGTAGTCACACCCATTACTGTTCTAGGAGTCTCACACACATATACCTAAACAATCACTGAAAAAAATAATACAAAAGACAAAGGGATTGATTTACTAAAGGCAAATAGACTGTGCACTCTGCAAGTGTAGTTGCTCCAAAGCTTAGTATATGGGGTAAAGCTTCACTCTGCAAACAATATTCAATCACATGCAAGGACAATAAAGGAAAAGAAAAAGAAAAACAGCATTTTTGCTTGAGATTGGATGGTGGAAGTCAGCAAAGATCCTACTCATTTACTAAGCTCTGAAGCAACTGTTCTTACAGTATTTAGTAAATCAACCCTTTAGAAATAGAAAAGAAAAAAAAGGACTGGAGTCAGCGGGGGCCAGAAAGGTGCGCTGTAGATCAGTGGGGGGCAGGAGAGTCCTGTGGAGGTCAGTGGGGGCTACAGGGGAAGTTGGTGAGGGCTGGAAATGTACAGTAGTGGTCAATGGACTGGGAGAGGTATATTGGTGGTCATTGGTATTCAGTGGGGCTGATAGGGTACACTGGTATTCATCGGGAGCTGGAGAGGTATTTTAGTGATCAGGGGGTCTCCTGGGGTGCACTGGTGGTCAGTGGGCACTTACCTCATAGTGGTCTGTGTCCCATGCCGATGCTCCCTTGCTCTGCCTAGTTAATGCACTCATAATAGAAGCTGATCATGGTAAAGTGGCCCAGGAATCCAGTCTAGGGCACAGCTTGGGTCTGCACAACACGGGGATTGCGTTTCAATTCCGGAAAAGTTTTGGGGAGCCCTAAGTGTTTGCTGGGGTTTAATGTTTTTCTCCAGTGAGTCTGAATTCCCTGGTTATAGAGAAAAGGTTATTATTCGAGTTATGCTGAGATGGAATCTGCATTTCCTCTGCATGGGGACATTGGGAATTTCGTTAAAAAACATTTAAATATTTAATCTCAAAACTAAAAAAAAAAAAAAAGAAGTAGTAGTGTGTGCTAAATTCAAGATTTTATATTTCCCTGGAATTCTCTAAAGGATACATGTTTATCAGCACATCATAGAGGTGAATTGAAGAAAAACAATCTGTCCTGGCCAATGTCCTTACTTCCTGTTCTAGAGTATTTAATTGGCATTTTCACCGCAGTGGACTGTCAGGTTGGTTTGGAATCTCCTGAACGGTATGTGTTTGGCCACTATGAACACATTGCTCAAAGTCTTACCTCAGAAAACATTCTTGCTCCCTCTTGGAACTATTTTTGGAAAATATGTTTTTGCAAAGTTCCAAATATAGATTGAAAACAAACTCTTTGAAAAAGCCCTCAGCATCTGACACCACCCAACTTCTTCTAGCCTAGAGAGGCCATGATGTACATCTTGGAGTGTTTTTTCCTCTACGCCCCTGGCTTTCTCCTTTATTTTCTCTCAATTACTCTTCACCTCTACGATCAATAGCCATGATATTTCTAAGGGTCAGAGATTGTACATTCATCGATCAGAAAACAGCCTGACACAACTGAAGAGCAGACATAGCCAGACGGATCAATGACACCCGTGCCTAGCTCTGAAACATTAAGGTTTATTCCAAAGCATCAAACTGTAATGTGACCTGTATTTTTTCTCTAAATAAGATTGCAAGTACAAAAGAAATCTGGTATTCAACAATTCTTGTTTAAATGAAAAACACTAACAGAGAAATGTATATCCCACCCCAACCCCCTCAAGCAATGAACTTGTAAAGTGATGGCAAAACGCACTGGTATCAATTCTTCATTTTCATGCTATTACTTACCCTAACTGTAGGTCTTTTTTTAATTTTATTTCATGATGTAATAAGTGAGGACTCTTCTTCGGCGGTATCTGAGCAGACTAAAGCTGAACTCCAGGCAAGCAGCTAAGCATGCTGTTGAAGTACACACACAAAGATTGATTTACTAAAACCGGAGAGTGCAAAATATTGTGCAGCTCTACATAGAAACCAATCAGCTTCCATCTTTTTTCTGAAAGCTTAAAGGGATTGTTATTTAAAAAAAAAAAAAAAAAAAAAAAGGCTTTACAAACATGTTATACTTACCTGCTCTATGCAGTGATTTTGCACAGAGCAGCCTGGATCCTCCTCTTCTCAGGTCCCCCACCGGCGCTCCTGGCCCCTCCCTGTTGCTGGGTGCCCCCCACAGCAAGCAGCTTGTAACTGGGGCACCCAAGCAAGAGCGCTCCCGTGCCACGGCTGTGTGTGTCCATTCACACAAGGAGCCATGTCCTGGCCCTGCCCCTTCCATCTCCTGATTGGCTCACTGGCTGTGATTGACAGCAATGGGAGCCAATGGCTCCCGCTGCTGCTAAAAGCCAATTAGGTGTGAGTCCCCGGAGATCCAAGATTCTCGTGGACATCGCTGGATCAGGTAAGTATTAGGGGCTGATGCACACAGAAGAATGGACAAGATGACACGAAGGAGTCTCTTTGATATCTCTACACACATTGTGGTTATATAGATTTGATACAATACAGAATTTAGATCCATACTTTCATGTCCATTCTATTGGGTATTTGTTGACCTTGTCAGTTAGGAGGGTGTTTATGAATGTCCTATGTTATTTTAATCATGTTGTAATAAAGACTTTATATTTTTTTAAACTGCTGCCTCATGTTATGCCCATAAAGTTTGCTTTGTTTTGATCGAGTTTTCAACTCATTCAATCCTTTGATATAATTATTGGATGTTGGCATAGTGGGGGTCTCCCCTTTCTACCTTCATGCATAGGATGCATGATGGTAAAAAACGTTGTGCCTTTACAACCACTTTAATTGAACAAGCTGAATTTAGAAACTGATTGGCTACCATGCACAGCTGCACCAGATTATGTGAAATGCAAAAGCATTTGTAATACTATCCGTCCACTTATGATCCTTACACCTCTGCCAGAAAGCACGCCCAGGAAGGTGACACCAGCCTCAGTTAAAGTGCATGTGTAGCAAAATCTTTTTCCAAATAGTTTTAAACAGAGACACGTTATAACTGCTGTCGGGTTTTTATTGCCCAAAATATAGAAAAGTCAGCACTCTGCAAAAAACTCTGAAATTTATTGCGGTCATTTCAAAAATACAATGAAAAAGACGTGTGTGTGTATATATATATTTTATACACACATATATACACATACATATACACACACATTCAAAATGCTGTGAATGGATTTCGTCACTACTGGATATGCCTGAGCTGGGTTCCAGGATTCAAGGGAGGATCTCAACAGCAGCGGGTTGGTGGATATGTATTATTATATTCTGGTTACTAGTCAATGGAACATTGGCAGAGGCATTGGGAGATGGAGACACAGATGAAGTGAGTTTACTCATTATGAATTTGTATATATTTGAGAGTTTTATTATCATATGTTGGAATGTTGATTTGACACCTTGAGAAAGATGTCTGGTGAGGCTCCAAAACATTGGTGAAAGTGGAGCATGTCTTTATCTCTGTATTTTTTATATGACCTCAATAAAACTGCAGAAGTTTTGCATATAGAGGATACACCGGAACACCGAGGAAAAATTCTTCCAATGGGTTTACCTGCTCCAGTGAAAATTTGTGCCACTTTCCTCCATTGTCCCTTTTCACTTTCTGTTGTGTCTCTGGGATATTTAAGCCTTGTACACACAATCAGGTTTTCCGCAGACAAAACCTCTGACTTTTGTCCGAAGGCGTGTGCCTGGATTTTGTCTTGCATACAAAGTCAAGGATTTGTCAGCCAACAAACACGAACGTAGTGATGTATTACGTGGTTTTTCAGCTCTTTGGTGCCACCCTTTGGGCTCCTTCTGCTAATTTTGTGTTAGTAGAAGTTTGGTGAGTATTGATTCGCGCGTTTCATTTTGCGCTTTTCATTTAGGGCTTTTCAGTTTGCGCATTTCATTGATGACGGACCCCTGCTTTCACCAACTCTTGGCATTACTGACCCCCTATATTAAGAAGCAAGACATGCATGAGGCTTTTATTTTATTTTTTGGTTGAATAATAATGGTTTGATTTGGTATATTTTCTATATTTTTGGATGCAAAGAAAGCACTTTTTGGTTAAGTTCTATTGGCAGATAGCATGTCTAATTTTATTTGTTTTAGTTTTTTAATGCACAATAAAAAAATTGTGTAGAATAATACTTGGCTATGTGTTTTCAAATGACAGTTTGGGAGTAGGCAGTTACATTTAACAAAAATACAATGTAAAATTAACAAGGGACACCAACATAGCTGTATCTTTGATCTTAAAACTACGGGATAATGGTGTTGTGGTAACTTGCCCAAAAAAAAAAAAAAAAAAAAAAAAAAAAAAATATTATTCTTTATATCACTAGAAAAAAAAAAAGCCTTTGAAAATGTGTTTGCAATAACTCCATCAGTATCACCAGCAAAGCAGCTTCATTATTATCCCATTAAAGAAGAGAATATGCGCTGCATTTCTAGATTTCATAATTTGCCGCGTCACGAATGTTAATTCTCCATTACGAACGCTGTTTACAAGACGGACCGCTTCTGGCTTGTCCTTGCTTCCAAGTATGTGTTTGTACTTTGGACTTTTGTCTGATGGACTTGTGTACACACGCTCGGAAAATCCGACAACAGACATTTGTCTGCGGAAAACGTATAAACCTGCCATCCAACATTTGTCCGCAGAAAATCCAACAACAATTGTCCGATAGAGCGTACAAACGGTCGGATTTTCCGCCAACAGCCTGTCATCACACAATTCCCATCGGAAAATCCGATCTTGTGTACGAGGCTTAAGTGAGGGGAATTCTCCCCAACAGGACACAGATACCTCACATGGTTACTGGAAGGGTTCTTTCTCGGTTTCTTTTATTGCTCATCACACGCAGACTCCTAAGGCCTCGTACACACGATGCGAAAATCAGAAGGGGAAATTCGTAAGACTAGCTTCTGCAGATTTTCGGATTGTTATTACGGTGCTTTTGACAGCTGATTTGACTTTTTCCAAAACCTGGATGTGCAGACTATAACATTTTTGAAGGATGTGAACTCAACGTCTGATTTTCTGACGGTCAGTACAGAAATCGTCACACAAAAGTCAAAGTACAAACACGCATGCTTGGAATCAAGGAACGACTGGGAAGAGTTCGGTCTTGTAAACTAGCGCTCGTAATCTAGAATTTACATTCCAGACGCGGCATTTGATGAAATGTCTAAATGCAGCGCACATTCTCATCTTCTTTAATGGGATAATAATGAAGCTGCTTTGCTGGTGATACTGATGTAGTAATGCCAAACGTATTTTAAAAGGCTTTTGTTTTGTACGATATGAAAATCACAAATCCACGCTCACCAAACTTCTACTAACATGAAATTAGCAGAAGGGGCCCAAAGGGTGGCGTGTGAACTTCCTCTTTATACTCTCATAGTACGTCACGACATTCGTGTTTGTCCAATGACAATTTGCGGACAGTTAGTATGCTAGAAAAAATCCTGCACACTTTTGACAAAAATCAGACGCTTGGCACTTCAATAATCAAACCGTGCGTACGAGGCCTTAGCCAGTTTTATTCCTTTTGCTGGCTGTGAGAATATTTTTTGTACTCTATGTTTAGACCAGGTTTTCTGTGAGGGAGAAACAGTAAGAGAGAGTGCAGTGGGTGTGATAGCATGAACTCTCCTACATCACCCCAAGGGGTATTCAGCTTACCAACAGAATAGGAGCAGAGCTGCTGTTAGAAATCACAGGGCCCCATACAGCCTACCTGACAGGGCCCCCCTGGCCAAAAGTGACTGAGGATATAGATGTTAGTCTCTTTCTCTGCAGCCTCAGCTGCTTCCTGCTCATTCACAAACTGAAACATAGTAAACACAGTTTACTATGCTTCAGTGATGAACAGACACAGGAGTGATTGGTACCAATTCCTTTCCTGAAGTGTTCATTCAGGAAAGGAAGGGGCCAGAAAATGACATATTTAAGGTGCCCTTCCCCCACTCTCTATCCCCTTGTGTGCCAGCAGCAGGAAGTGGAAGAGGAGATGAGGGTAGCTGGCAGCGCTTCAGGGGAAAGGGGCACACAGGGGGGGGGGGGGCCTAGACAACAGATGGAAGCAGTGCATGTGCTAGAACCAATCCCCCTACAGTGCAGTCAGTGGGAGAAGGAGAAGCTGGCAGTGCTGCAGGGGGAGGCAGAATAAGATTGGTATCTGCAATTAAGACAGTACAGCCAGCCCTCCTGATCAGCGGGCCCCCCTTTTGAACTGATGGTTCCTGGGCGCAACACCGGAGGGCTGGCTGTGCTGCCTTATCAGCGGCCCTGAATAAGAGTGAGGGTTCTTGATCCACAATTGCAATTCCTGGATGAAATCTAAAGTACCAAACAGGAAGGATGCGTTCCTTGTGCATCTAATACAGCCTCTCTCAACCTTTTACCACAGAAGAAACCTTGAAATCATTTTTAGGTCTCATGAAATCCCTGATACAAAAGGAGCATGTCTATAGCTTATAGCACTGACCAGTAATGCCGTGTACACACAGGCGGACTTTTCAACCGGACTGGTCCGACAGAACGAATCCGGACAATCCGACCGTGTGTGGGCTTCATCGGACCTTCAGCTGACTTTTTCTGTCGAAAATCTGACAGACTTTAAATTTGGAACATGTTTCAAATCTTTTCGATGGACTCAAGTCCGGTCGAAAAATCTGTTCGTCTGTATGCTAGTCCGACGGAAAAAAAAAGGACGCAAGGGCAGCTATTGGCTACTGGCTATGAACTTCCTTATTTTAGTCCCTTCATACATCATCACGTACAAAGGAACGGACTTTTGAACGGACTTTAGTCCGTTCGTGTGTGGGCAAGTCCGGTTGTTCGAAAGTCCGTCGTAACTCCGTCGAAAGTCAGTCGGAAAGACCATCGGACGTTTGATGCTGAAAAGTCTGCCCGTGTGTACACGGCATAAGTTGTAGTGAATATGTTGTGTCTGGATTTTTTGACATGCAAGGCAGATTTTTTTTAACCCCCCCCCCCAAACTCTATATGGGGTCATTTTCACTAACAATTATGGTCAGAAAAGTAGCATCAGTGAAAATGGTAGTGCCCCCTGACATGGTCAATGGAGAAGTGCCCACTTACATTGGTAATCAGTGGAAAAATGTCCCCTTATGGGCAAGATATCCCCTTCCATGTATGGTCAGTGGGAGGAATGCTCCTTCCATTGGGGTTCAGTAGGAAAAATACCCCTTATATCCCCATATAGAGAGCTCCACATGTATCACACTTGTGGTATCAGCCCTGGAATTATACATGCACTATAAAGGGGGAAGCCCAATCTTCCACTGCTTACTGCTCAAGGAACCCATGGAAACCTCTAGAAGAACCCTAGGGTTTCATAGAGCCCCAGTTGTAGAGGTTTACTTTTTAATTGAGACTGAAATGTACCTTTACCTGCCCACAGACATGCAGCTGGATTGGACATCATCATGACTATGGGGCCCATGTTTAACTGCTGCTAAACTGTTACCAGGAAGATTGAGAAAACCTTGTCCGATATGTATTGTTCCTCCATTATGGAGCACAGAAGCATTTGCCCCCCCCCCCCCCCCCTGTAATCCTTCCCACCTCCCCTCTTTTATATAAACATGCATGTGCAGCACAGTCATGCAAGTGCCTGGGGCATTCAAATTGTGAATGTGTATCTGACCACTCACTAAAATCTATGGGCACCATGGATTATGGCAATTCAGAGATCACATTTAAAGAACATCAGCTACCAAACAAAAACACATACATTACAAATGAACCTACAACCAATAATAAATCAGTGATAGGTATACAAGTGTATAGATAAAGAAAATTCTATGTTTCCAGACAAAGCATTTACTTGGGGTTAATGTGGATAGCACAGCTTGGGACAGGCCAAATTCTGCATATATTAAAACTCAAGGAATCCTCATGGGTATGGGTATCCTCAAGGGCATACAGTGCCTTGAAAAAGTATTCAAACCCCTTGAAATTTTCCACATTTTGTCAGGTTACAACCAAAAACGTAATTGTATTTTATTGGGATTTTATGTGATAGACCAACACAAAGTGGCACATAATTGTAAAGTGGAAGGAAAATGATTCTCCCAGAAGTCTGTACTAACATATAACTCAGATTTTTGGCATCCCCTGCAACAAAAATGTAATTTTTGGAGATACTCTCAAAGGGAAATCTCATATAAAGAGATGCAGGCCTTGCCAATTTCCTCAATGGAGCCCTGCAAGTGCAACAGCTTATTGATAATTATGAAACCACTCCGATACAGGTTCACTCTGCACACGCACACAAACAACTATATCTTGAGAATAATAAAAGGTAGGAATCTGAAATAAGGTTTGTTAAAATTCCTGCAATGCGAGTTACCGCGTTTAGCCACATTTGGCATTTGAAACGCCACTAAACACAGCTTCTGAGCGCATTTTTTTTGGGTTCCAAAAAAAGCCTCTAAACACAACTGCCTAGAAATGACTATAAACGAACCTGTGTACGTGTACTGATAAGATAACAGAGGAGAGTTCAGGAGCAGTTGAAAAAAATGCCCAACTGCTACTAAATGTCCATTTACCAGCAGCAGCGTACATGAGGCCTTACTCTTTAACATTGTTGACCTGTTTTTAAAAAGTGCCATCTCCCGCTGTCATCCTGATCCTAGATTCTCTACCTACTGTCAGGGCTGGGCTCAGCCCTACCTTTTCTGAGCTGGCTGCTCAGCTGTTGGCCAATTGCCAGCTCCTATCTCTCCACGGTGACTCACCTGTTGTTGATATCCTGCTTGTCAGTCCTGCCTACTTAAGTCGTCAAGCCCAGATGATCTCTGCCTTCGCATTGGTCACATCTCTAGAGACGCTCTCCTGTGTTCCTGTTGAACACTTGCTTGGCTGACACTTCTAGCTCCAGATCATTCTTGCTGTTCTACTACGCTCATCTCTGGCTCCCTGACATTTCAGCTTGTCTGACTATCCGTTCCGGTTCCTGAACTCTGGCCATGTTTTGACTACGTTTACTCTGTTTACCTTTTTTATGAATATTAAACAAGTGAGATTTAACTGTACTTCTGTCTCAGTCTGATTCATGGTTTCTGACACCTACTAAGTCACTGACCTGCAGCAAGCATGCAACTAATGGAGAAAGTTGGAACTCATATCCTGAATGTTTTTTTCACCTTTAAATCAGGTCAGCAATGGCACTAGAATGAGTAATGATGTTTAAAGCAGCTTTTTATTTTGAACCATTAATTGACAGAAGATAAAGGCTTATGAGCTCTTTTTTGGATAATTACAATTACAAATCTGATTAGCTCTCTAGTTCCCTCTGGTGAAATTAATATGACAATTTTCATTATTGCAGGAGATCTATATTCTTCATCACTAATTCGAAAATAAAATTGTAGTAACATGTTAGAGCTTTAACTCAATGAAAATAATCCTTTTAAAGCTGCAAGACTCATCTAAAAAAATCTTATCTAGGCTCATCCCACCATCCCTAAAAAAAACCCTTAAAAGTGGAAGAAATAGCCATGAATATACACTAAAATAAAAGTTATTAAAAATAACCTACAATACAGAATTGAAACATTTGTGTTAATACATCAGCCTCCGTAAGAGATTATTATAATGCACAGCCGTCATTAAAAAACTTCTGGGAACTATACTATACATTTTTCCACTTCTTTCCTCACATATGATATATGTAAAAAACAAAAAAAAACAAAAACAAAATAATAAATAAAAATAAATTAATAAAAAATATGCAAAAAAAACAAAGTATAGCAAGTGTTATTACACTACACTGTAGGTGGCAATTCAGAGACACTCAATAGTGTACACTGTCATCCACTGAATTCTGTGCCATATGATGAATAGTCATACCCTAAACATACTTGTGAATACTGATAGCTGCATAAATGACGTTAACTTTCTGCAGTTTGGTAAAGTGTGACTAGAATTTGTTACTTCTTTACTTTGATCTTTTCAGCAAAGACACATGAGAGGAGCTTAGATGCCCTTAGTAAGTCTGGATATCTCACGTTCATTGAGAACTACAAGCTGACATCTGCAAAGGATGTCGGGGCTTGTAGTTCATTCACACACACAGCTGTGTGAATGAATGCCGCCGCCATGTGGGCGGAGCCCTGCATGGCTGTGCTGATTTCAAAAAGTGACAGCTAGTATGGGGAACTTCTCCCTGTACTGCTGTCACAGTAAGGGGGGGGGGGGGGGATTGGGCAGCAGCTGCATTTGTTCACCCCAAAAGTGGGTGGAAAATGTTACATGTTCCCAAAGGTGAATTTATCATTTAATGCTGGCACTAGTATAACTAGTTACACTAAGCCAGGAGTGAGCAATTCATTTTCACAAGGGGCCACATGAGAAACCAGGACTGTTGTGGAGGGCCGAACTTAAATCTTCTCAATATTAATTTTAGACCTGGGAAAGTCCATAAGTAAATAAACATAGAAAACACCTGCCACTGGGGATAATAGGTAGAACTGCTCAAGAAATAGGTTCTTTCAAACAGACGGTTGGGGGTGGTAAACACAGGCAGCTGAGCTGCGATTTCATTGGTCCCCATAACACATTCACTTCCAACGTGATGAGCTCTATGTGAGGAAATTTTTGCTATAATTGTTCTGATAGCTCAAACATGGCTACTTTTTTTTAGCACACTGGCATCTGCAGTTCCAAAACAATTGGCAAGACCCAGGTTACCTACTTGTGGTATCTAAGTCCACATAGGAGCTCTACAACACAATCTGTTGGCAGCCAAGGCAGGAGGTCCTCGGCTGGGGTTTCATTACCGTACAGGGAAAGCAGAATGTGGGCACCCTATAAACATTGGCATGGACATTAAAAAACACCACTGACTTTTGTCTGGGCATGCACATATATACATACCATTGATGCCTCCAACAGAAGACACAGGCTTTGGACTCGGCCCTCATGCAATCCCATCATCTTCAACTCTCCAATTTCCTCAAATGCCACACAACCTAGAATGTGACTGAGCCAGAGCCCAATGTCTTTCCTCTCCACACACCAACAGTGCCCACCATCTCACATCTCTATGCCCCAATGTGGGCAGCTCTATCTGTATGTATATTCCTGCAAATATAAATCAGTACTAGGAACGCCATGAGCTGATACAAACAATAAAGTGCCTTATGAACCAATGCCACTGTTGCACAATATCCCTCTAATAGCCATAAGCATTCTAATTTTGGATTATGCTAGAAAACTAACCCAGGACAAATACACATAAACAAGAACATTTAACCAGCTTGATTATGGTGTTCTTAACGGGAACTGAACCCATGCCCTTAGTGCTGTAAAGGCAATGGGCCTCCAAAATGACTGTATCTAGAAAAAAATCAGCAGTATTCTGAAATGTTTGTTCAACATGTACCTCCAAGATTCAGCACTTACAATGACTTGTGCATACATGCCAGTATGGAGACAGAGTTTTAATAAGTGCAAAGTACAAAGCGGAAAATACAAAGAAATAGCTGTCATATCATTCCATGATTATCATCCAGGGTTTTTATTTCTGTTATTCCCTTCCAAAATAAAGAACCACCCAAGAGTTATCGCTAATACCTGGGTGTGTTCAGTTTGTGTTGGAGTCTTTGAAATCTTCTCTTAGAAGACAATTACTTCAAGATGAATAATAATCTGCCTAAAAGCATGTTATCTGTGTAACGGTTCAAACCCAACTAGCAGCATTCAGTAAACTGCTAGGGCTATATAGGCAATTAGAAAACTGCAAATGTAATTTAAGGCTGGATTCACACCTATGCATTTTTAGTGCTTTTTGCATTCTGCCGATTTGCACTACAGAACATGTTCCATAGGAAACCATGTTATATGGACTGTAGTGAAAATCTGCAAAATGCAAAAAGCACTAAAAATGCATAGGTGTGAATCCAGCCTGAAGTAACCTTTGCATCCTATAATCTCTGCACAGAAGTTTTTAAGGCCTGATTCACACCTATGCATTTTTAATGCTTTTTGCATTCTGCAGATTTGCACTACAGAACGTGTTCCATAGGAAATTGTGTTAAATGGACTCTAGTGCAAATCTGAAAAAATGCAAAAACCACAAAAAATGCATAGGTGTGAATCAGGCCTTAACATGGTTTCCTATGGGTCATGTTCATATATATGCATTTTATAGATAGGGCCAGGGACTTTTTTCTGGTTTTTGGTTCCAAAGACTTCAAATCGATCAGAAACATGTATTGAAAAATGCAAAATGAACCTAGAATATGCAAACTGCAACCTGCATGGGTGTGAACTAGGACTTGAGATGTGACGGGGTTGATTTACTAAAACTGGAGAGTGCAAAATCTGGTGTAGCTGTGTATGGTACCCAATAAACCTCTAACTTCAGCCTGTTCAATTAAGCCTTGACAAAAAAAGAAAAACAGAACTGCACCAGATTTAGCACTCTCCCGTTTTAGTAAATCAACGGCAGTACTGTCAACTTACACACCTAGCCAGCAACTCTTTTTTTTCTGTGGCCATTACCACAAAATATTAAGTACTGTAGTAACTTAAGGGCCAGTGAGAGGAACCACGTCACACTGAGGGGCCAAGTGTGCAAAAAATCCAGAATTGAGTCGGATGTGATTATTCTGCCAGACGTTGAAGCTCTTTAAGAGAAGTACTAAAATGCATGTCCAGCCAACACAAAAAATATATGTTTTTGGATTGAGCGAGGATAGCTTAGAGTCCCTGTCAGGTTTACTACTTTCCAGGACTACTTTAGTGATATTTACCCTCACTTCCTGTTGCACTGACAACAGTTTCACCAGACAGGAAACCTAGCAACAGGGACACAGCAAAAGAAAAGATAACCAAAGTTTTATTATTTTGTAACCATAGGAAAATAAGTATTTCTGTCTATGTTGCCATTGGAGAGTTACCTGTATTTCCTGGATAGTGAAACTGCTCTAAGGAGAACAGGAAGCAGGAGGAAATCTTTCCAATGGAGACCTGGATAGCAGTAAAACCTAAGAGAAATTCTAACCCTTTCCCACGCTATTTAAAACGAAAAAAAAATTGCCTGGACATATTGCTTTAGCAGTCTTCTTTTGCAGGCAGTCCCTTTAAGTGCGTCCAACCGATATATATCTAAAAATACCTAACACTTCTACAGATATTACCTCCTCTAATCACAGAATGGGAAGACATGGCATAATTATTAGTGGTAATTCCCAACCTAAGCACATTTGAAGTAACTCTAGACATTTTTATTCACAAAAACTCAAAGCACATAATATTCCACTCTTTGACCATTCTCAGGCTCCAAAAGTCACTTTTGTTTTATTTATGTATGTACACAGATGTAGCCTCCTGGCACACATCAGTGTCCGAAATAATGAGCGCTCTCCCACCAGAGACCAGCTATGGGGAGAAAGGGGGAATGTAGTGCTGAAGTGTGAAGATCTAGGAGGGATGGGAGTGCTACATCCATACGTGTACAAGAAATACATCAAAACTTAATGGCCACTCAACATTAATGATCCCTTGACAGCATGAGCAGCGGAGTGGGGCTGAAACTAAAAATGGGGCTTGAGCAGGCAAGACCACCAAGGCTGTACAGCAGTTTATACACTGACCTGACAGAAATTGTTTCATATGATTGAACTGCATATCTCTGTCCACTCAATATTCATAATATGGGACTCTCATAGCATTATATCATATTAAAAAGAGACTTTGGCTCTCAAATGTCCTTTTCTACTCAAATCTCTTGTCTCTTCTTTGATTCACAATGGCATCAATCTATATACACTAGACACATATATATATGCAGTATCTCACCAAAGTGAGGACAGCCCTCACATTTTTGTAAATATTTTATTATATCTTTTCATGTGACAACATTGAAGAAATGACACTTTGCTACAATGTAAAGTATTGCATTTACAGCTTGTATAACAGTGTAAATTTGATGTCCCCTCAAAATAACTCAACGCAAGTGAGTACACCCCTAAGTGAAAATGCCCAAAAGTGTCAAAATTTTGTGCGGCCACCATTATTTTCCAGCACTGACTTAACCCTCTTGGGCATGGAGTTCACCAGAGCGTCACAGTTGCCACTGGAGTCCTCTTCCACTCCTCCATGATGATATCATGGAGCTGGTGGATGTTAGAGACCTTGCACTCCTCCACCTTTTGTTTGAGGATGCCCCACAGATGGTCAATAGGGTTTAGGTCTGGAGACATGCTTGGCCAGTCCATTACCTTTACCCTCAGCTTCTTTAGCAAGACAGTGGTCGTCTTGGAGGGTCGTTATGTTGGAATACTGCCCTGCAGCCAAGTCCCCGAAGGGAGGGGATGATGCTCTGCTTTAGTATGTCACAGTACATGTTGGCATTTATGGTTCCCTCAATGAACTGTAGCTCCCCAGTGCCAGGCGGAACTCATGCAGCCCCAGACCATGACGCTCCCACCACCGTGCTTGACTGTAGGCAAGACACACGTGTCTGTATTCCTCACCTGGTTGCCGCCACACACGCTTGACACCATCTGAACCAAATACGTTTATCTTGGTCTCATCAGACCACAGGACATGGTTCCAGTAATCCACGTCCTTAGTCTGCTTGTCTTCAGCAAACTGTTTGCAGGCTTTCTTGTGCATCATCTTTAGAAGGGGCTTCCTTTTGGGACGACAGCCATGCAGACCAATTTGATGCAGTGTGTGGCGTATGGTCTGAGCACTGACAGGCTGACCCCCCCCCCCCATGCCTTCAACCTCTGCAGCAATGCCGACAGCATTTATACGTCTATTTCCCAAAGACAACCTCTGGATATGACGCTGAGCACGTGCACTCAACTTCTTTGGTCGACCATGGCGCAGACTGTTCTGAGTGGAACCTGTCCTGTGAAACCGCTGTATGGTCTTGGCCACCATGCTGCAGCTCAGTTTCAGGTCTTGGCAATCTTTTAATAGCCTGGGCCATCTTAATGTAGAGCAACAATTCTTTTTTTCAGATCCTCAGAGAGTTCTTTGCCATGAGGTGCCATATTGAACTCTCAGTGACCAGTATGAGAGAGAGAGTGATAACACCAAATTTAACACACCTGCTCCCCATTCACACCTGAGACCTTGTAACACTAACAAGTCACATCACACCGGGGAGGGAAAATGGCTAATTGGGCCCAATTTGGACATTTTCACTTAGGGGTCTATTAACCTTTGTTGCCAGTGGTTTAGACATTAATGGCTGTGTGTTGTTATTTTGAGGGGGCAGCAAATATACAAGCTGTACATTCACTACTTTACATTGTAGCAAAGTGTCATGTCTTCAGTGTTGTTGCATGAAAAGATATAATAAAATGTTTACAAAAATGGGAGGGGTGTACTCACTTTTGTGAGATACTGTAATATATATATATATATATATATATATATATATATATATATATATATATATATATATATATATATATATATATATATATATATATATATATATATATATATCTAAATAAATAAAAACTTTATTACTACATTTAACTATTACTATTTAACTTTGTTACTACAAGGATGCAATTGGTCTTTAAAAAAAATGTGTATCGAGATCGAGAGAGAGAGAGATGTATGCACATATACATTTTTTTAAAGACCAATTGCACTCTTGTGGTAGCAATAAAAATAGGTATATAGGGTTTCAGCTCCCACTTCCTCCTGGGGCACCGCAGCACCGTAGGCAAGTTCACCCCTCCTTCTCGGCAACCATCTGGGACACGTCACAAGTCCCAGATGATTGCCTGGCCAGTCACAGCACGCAGTGCAGCTCGCGCATGTGCAGTGTGTGCCCGGCTGTGGAGCCACAGCTGGGCACCCACAGTAACAATGCCAGCGCCGCAGAGGGGAGGGGGAGACAAGTGGGGCTTCGTTCCCCCGCATCGCTGGACCATGGGACAGGTAAGTGTCCGATTATTAAAAGTCAGCAGCTGCTGTATTTGTAGCTGCTGACTTTTTTTTTTTGGAACTCCACTTTAAGGTGGATATTAAGGCAAAAAACATTTCTTATTTTATTTTCAATATAGTTAATAAGTAGCTCAGGGACAGGACTCAGAAAGGCAAGAAATTAGAATGGCAGCCCACACACAAGAAATTGACTCACACAGTGACACTGACAGAAGTGTGATGATGATGATGCCTTACTGACACAACGCATCCCCTCCTGAGTCACAGTGACAGTCCCTCTCCACGCCAGGTAGTCTCTTCAGTCCACTCCAGTCCAAACAGCACTGACAGTTCCGCTCCTGGATTGCCTTGCTCCCATCCCGCAGACAAGGCTCCTGCCGCTCCGCTTGGCTCCCATGACATCACACAACACACTCAGGCATCGCCTCTGCCACTGGCACCGGCCGAACACACTGTACCTAAGCACTGGGATGATCTTGGCCGGCTCTGGGACGTCACACCCACATTTTTTACTGGCAACGTTTTCCTGTCACTGGCATTGACTGACAAGAGAAAAGTGCCCATTTTTTTACTGCATGCCAGTAAACATACTGACGGTTGGCAATACTGCCCAGTGGTGGCAGCTCCTCTTCTTTTTCCCTCAACTCCCTAAATAAACCTTTAAGTAGCTGCCAATACCATAGAGTGTCACTTGCATGACAGATCAATATGTCTGCTCACACTGCTGACATCACATCCAAGATGGCAGCACAGCAACAGTCCCAGGACTTCTGGATGTCAGAACAAAGGAGTGTTTTTCAAGTGAATATCATGCATAAAATATATTAAATGCGAACATAATCTTATGGGAAGAATAAGAATAAATAGCCTAGTGTCAGGATTTCTTCCAAATACTTTGCACAAGACAATAAGTACTGCACATTCTTGTAAATATCTGGAGCAAGATTTACCACATCACTTGTGGACTTGTGAAAGTGTTTTGTGGTTGTCAATTTGCTTAAGGATTTACTTATCTTTATTGGCGTATTGGCAACCATGTAATAGACTTTCAAGACTTGCAAAATAAAAAACTAAAATCATAAACAATTATTGGACCTTGTTCTACATTTATACAAAGAGACCCCTTTCTGTCCATTTAATCTGTGAATTTATTTTTTCAACCGACACAGAACTGGAAACACAGCTGTAACCAATGACTTGCAGATCCAGTTCATCGGCCAGCTGGATTCTGTTCTGCTGAAACAGCAAGATTTTCTACATTGTTCCCTTTTGTACATCTGGAGAAATCGTTTCAGTTCAAAGGTGACAAGAAAAGCTCTTTAAATAAACCCAACGAACGGTGAAGATGCCCAGGCAACCAGCAAATCCACATCAGGGGGATGCTTATTAAAATAAAGCCTCCATTGAGAGGCACTCTTTTTGTGTATTTATAAATGTATCCAACTCAAGTTCCTTTTTTTTCTTTTATCACCAAAGAACCATCTGAAGCTTTTCTCCCGTCAGCTAGCTATTTTAAAGAAGGACTCCACTAAAGCATCAAAGCTAGCCAGAAATTCCACTGAAATAGTGAACATTTGTAAAGCTCCACTGTACTATGTTTAAGTTAAACTTTTCCTTCTAAAAAATTTTGCATAGTCATAGAAACAAGGAGCATGCAACCTCAGGTGCCTTCATGTACCTCCTAATTCATTTTCAACTGTTTCAGGAACCACAAAGCTAAGGGCTGCCCATCAGTCTATCAAAAACTTTAACTTAGTTTGTAGCCTCCCTGGCGGTTTTCCCGAGTGTGGCTCGGGGTTAAAATTCAGTACCATTAGCGGTAACCCCGAGCCACACTCGGGATCGCATTGCAGGATCCTGGGGCGGCGTTACTTACCTTGTCCCCGGGATCCTGCGATGTCCCCCGCAGTGTCCGAGGGCTCCGTCCTCCTCCGAAGCCTCTCTGTGCCAGGCTCCGTTCCCTGCGAGCGGCGCGACGCACGGGGGCGGAGCCTGGCGGCAAATTCAAAAAACTGTCAAAATCATAACACATACAGTACTGTAATCTTACAGATTACAGTACTGTATGAAATGATTTCACATCCCTTTTGTCCCCAGTGCTCTGGCCCATGCCCTGCATGCAGTTTTACATGATATACACTGTTCTTTCTGCCTGGAAACTGGAGATTGTCCATAGCAACCAAAAAGTGTCCCTTTACGTCAAAAGTGGCTTTAGACCAGCTAGAAAACAGCGATAATAAATTAGAACACTTGCAGAATTGAGCGATAGTGAATTGTGGGGAAATTTATTTTATTACTATTTTTTTTAATTTTTTTTAATTATTTATTTTTATTTATTATATTATAATTTATGTTTTTGTGTTTCAAACTTTATCATACCCGGGATATCTACTAGACTCTGGTTTGGACAGATTTAAGTGTGTTATTGTTAAGATTTACAGACCTACAATATAAAACGCCAAATTTCCATGCAAAATAATGGTACCGCTTTCAGCACCTAAAATCCGAAATAATCATACCGCCAGGGAGGTTAAAAGTTTGTTTTTTGTGGTAACAAGGCAACCTTGGGTTTTTGGGTCCAAGAGCACTCATAAGGGTATTGGAAGATGCATACGGACAGATAAATGTGCTAGATTTTTTATTTCCACTACTGCTTTAGTTTTTGATTTGACCAATGACAATTCTCTTGTTTGGCAATATAACAGTACCTGTGCATAAAGACTGTTGCAAGCTCTATACTCCTAAGTCACACCTTTCTTGCAATACTTATATAGCAGCTGTGAAAACTCAGTATAAAAATCAATTTCTCTTTAACTTTTTTCATCCCTCCTTTCCCAATTGTACTAGAATTAAAGGGGTTGTAAAGTCGGAAGGTTTTTTTTTAATCTTAATGCATTATATGCATTAAGATAAAAAAAAACTTTGTGTGCAGCAGCCCCCCTCAGCCTCCCCAATACTTACCTGAGCCCCATCTCTCTCCAGTGATGTCCATGAGTGCCTCGGCCATCCGGGACTCTCCTCCTGATTGGCTGAGACACAGCAGCGGCGCAATAGGCTCCCCCTGCTGTTAATCAAAGACAGTTAGCCAATCAGGAGAGAGAGGGGGTGGGGCCGAACTAGGGCTCTGTGTCTAAATGGACGCAGGGGGCTCGGGTGTCCCCATAGCAAGCTGCTCTCTGTGGGGGCACTCAATAGGAGGGAGGGGCCAGGAGCACTGAAGAGGGACCAGAGAAGAGGAGGATCTGGGCTGCTCTGTGGAAATCCACTGCACAGAGCAGGGAAGTATAACATGCTTGTTATTTTTACAGAAAAGAAAACAAGACTTTACAAATCACTTTAAGGCTTATGTGAACCCTTTCCTTGTGAAACAACCCATTCAGTTTAAAATAGACATGCAAGGCAAAACATACAGTTGAATAAGGTGTTTAGAAAGATGGGGGTAGAGCAGCTTTTTTCAACCAGGGTGCCCCTGGGGTGCCTTCTATTTTATTCAGGGGTTGTATATAAGCCAGTGGGTAGATCAAGCCTGCATTTTAGTTACACAAAGCAATGGGTTTTTATTGTGCACCATTACAGCCTTCTAGCCACGGCACCCTAACAACCAATGATGTAGTCGGTTCATATGGAGGGTGTCGGGTGCCTACACAACATCCTTGTTTGCCACTCCCCTGCCCCTCCCGATTGCCATTGGGGTCACAATAGCTGAGTGAGGGATAGAAACTAAGGGAGAAACGAAACATTGGAATAGTAGTCAGTACCAGTGTGCAAAGGTGTATTTGCTTTGGAAGAATAAATCACCTCTAATGTTGGGTGTCCTACCTGTGTGGATGCCACTGCATTATGTAAAACGAAGAATTTTTTTGCATTCTAGAATGGGGTGCTTCAAGATTATGCATACATTTTATGCTAACACAAATACATGGTACGACAGGCTCACATCAGGAATATGAAATGATGGGGTAAACATATTCTTTATTAAGTAAAAGCGGGATGATATCATTGTATTGAGAAAGTGTTTGTAAGAACCAACTTCACTTTCAAACATCTATGTCAAATGAGTTTTCACAGCCGCCCTCTAGAAACTGCTAGAGAGACGTGGCATGAGAGAGGGAGCAATTAAGAACTTAAAAAAGGAGGAAAGGCAAGGGTCACTTTACAAGCTAGCTTGAAATGCCCCTTATTTTTAACAAACAAACTTATGACAGGTGCGAAAAGCTCTATTTTTGCTATATGGCAGCCCAGTCATACACCTCTCTGGTTGCTTGCACCACGGTGTACATTAGTGTCAGACTCAGAAGCAAAACAAGCACAGCAAGCTGTTTCGGGGGAAATTACTTTTAAGATGAAAATGAGTGTTTGAAATGTAATTAGTCTGCCTTCATAATGTATACTAGGCAGTTTGGAGTAACATAAGTGATGTGTGGGACAGCAACAATAAAAAGTAAACTGATCCATACAATCCAGTTGAAAAGTCAAACACTGCTGCTTTCTCACTTCACAACCTCACGTCTGAAATAAAATATGAACACTATGGACTTTACAATGCAACACAGATTTTTGTGGTCATAAAATTTCTTTAACTCACAATACATTCTATATAATGCATTTCTGATTATTTAAATTCATTTTTTTCCGCAAAACCCCCCATGTCCCCCAAAAATCAAACACATTGGAGAAGAATCAAAGAAAATAAAAACCTACAGTATATACAGCCTCCTCAGCTGTATACACTGAGCAGGTCTAACCCCAAAATAAAGCTCAGCTCCCATGTAGTGTAAGCTGTACTGTCAAACTATAGTACGTGGGCAGTGGCTGTACAACCTCTGACCACTAGAGGGTATAATTTGTAAAGGGCAAGCCAACGTTGCTTGGCACTGATCTGGTAGATTTCTGCAGCAGAGGCAGTGTTCAACACCGGACAAGGTAGGTATGGCTCTTTATGGGTAAAATATTAGATTAGGATTAGGGGGGGGTTAAGAGTTAGTGTTATGGTTTAGGGGATTAACAGATAGGTATAAATGGACATATCATTCAAATTAATTCTTTGCAATGAAAAGGTCACAGGTGAGCATAAACCAATTCATTTTATATATATATATATATATATATATATATATATATATATATATATATATATATATATATATATATATATATATATATATATATATATATATATATATTTATATTTATATTTATATTAGAAAGAGAGAGAGATGAGGTTGGGGAAGAGGGAGCTGCATTCCGAGCCCTAATCCAGAGGCAGCCGCCACTCACTAACCCATGCCACTCATAGTTTATCAAACTTTTTTGCAATTTCATCCCATATATGTCAGCTTGCACAGGGGCAGTGCTAGGTCTATCAGAGTTTTCCAATGTCGGACCTAGGGGGGGGGAAGGGGCTTGTTCCATTGTAGGATTATTGCTTTCCTAGCATAGAAAGCTGAGTAGAATACAAATAGTTTTTTAGATTGGGGGGCCTCTAGTGTGTTGCAAATACCCAGTAGCAAGGGTTTTGGGTCGCAGGGGACCCTCAGTTTACTTATGGAGTTTATAGTCCCTACCACCCCCACCCAGAAGGATCTCAGCTGCGGGCATGACCACATCATGTGGAAAAAGGAGCCAACCTCTGCGCTGCATCTATGGCAGGACGGTCATCTGTCAGGGTATATTCTAGCCAGTCTCTCTGGGGAGTAGACCTGGTGTAGAAACTTCAGTTGGGTGAGTCGGTCTATGGCCGAGATCATTAGTGGGATGTACTGTTGGATGTCCTCCTCCCAGTCGTCATCTGCCAGTTCAGGAATATCTGATAGCCATGCCAAAAATAGCTGGGAGACTTTTGAGGTATCAAGTCCCGCCAGAATAGAATAAAGAGCAGAGAGAGCTCCACCCGTCCAAGTCCCTCAATAAGGCCACAACGTCTTGAACCTCTAATCTAATAGCTCATGGAAATTAGGCCTGGAACACGAGATGCAGCTGTAGGTATCTAAATAGCATACGGTTAGGCAGGGCCTGGTCCCGTTTGAGGTCATCAAAGCTAAGCAGTCTACCGTCGGACACTATGTCTCCCAAGGTTTCATTTCAAACTGGGCCCATATCACTGGGTTGGGGATGGTTTCAAAATGCGGTAGTCGGGGATTACCCCAAAGTGGGGTGTGTGGGGACCAAGTATCTGGTTTCTCCACCTTGGACCGGACAACATCCCATACCTTTAATGTCATACCCATCAAGGTGATAATTCAGACACTGGACCGGGGTCCTTGGTGGATCAGGTTCTGCAATTTGACATAGGAGCCCAACAGAGCCGCTTCTAAAGTGGTAACCGGATTGGCCGGTTGCTCCGAGAGCCACCAACAGACAATAATCAGGACTGCGGCCCAAGAGAATTTAATAAAGCAAGGTAAGGCCAGGCCTGCCAAGGAGGTTGGGAGTTGCGGTGTCGTTTTCGCTATCCTGGGTGTACTACCATGCCAGATGAATGAGGTAATTATGCCATCCAGTTTATTAAAGTTGTTTGTATAGGGATCAGGGTCTGCCTAAAAAGATACAAACATTTAGGGAGAATTGTCATTTTAATGAGATTAATCCTGCCAACTAGGCTAAGGGGCAGTGTTTTCCAGACAGCACATCTCCGAAATATGGAGGAGACCACCGGGGTCAGGTTAAGAGTGATATACTGTGATAGATCTCTGTGTATTATGACACCTAAGCACTTAAATTGAGAAACTTGCTGTAGTGGGGCATTGGTCAGCAGTGCGGCATCCGCAGGGGAAAATGGGAATAAAACCGACTTTCCCCAGCTGATGCAAATGCCAGAATACCGACCAAATGTGTCAATGGATAAGGCCTCCCCTAGGGAGTCATTGTCGTTCCTCAGATGCAAAAGGGTATCATCGGCGTAGAGGGAAATTCTATCCTGTACAGGGCCTATGGATATTCCGCATACTGCCTCCGAGGAACGCAAAAGAATCAACATCGGGTCAATAGCCAGCATAAAGAGGGCTGGAGACAGGGGACATCCCTGTCTCATGCCTCTATCAAGTTGGAAGGGTGAGGAGAAGGACAATTCAGTACGTACTCTAGCCAACAGAGAACTATACAAGGCCTGGACCCATGATATGAAATTAGGTCCAAAGCCAGAGCGATGCAGGACCTCCCACAGATAGGTCCATTCTACTGAATCGAATGCTTTTTCAGCATTGAGGGAGGCCACTGCTTCAGACTGGGTAAGAAAATCAGTGGATGCCAGAACTGTATTTAGTCTCCAAAGGTTGATGTCCATCCCCTTACCAGGCATAAACCCCATCTGGTCCTCATGAATCAGAGTAATGCCCCATACACACGGTTGGATTTTCTGATGGAAAAATGTTCAATGGGAGCTTGTTGTCGGGAATTCCGACTGTGTGTAGGCTCCATCGGACATTTTCCATCGGAATTTCCGTCACACAAAATTTGAGATCAGTTGTTTTTTTTTGGCCTTTGTCACCCTTAGGAGAACTACCTCGCAATAAACTGCCTGCATATCTAGACAAGTAATCGGGTTTTTAGAGAGGATGTATTGAGACTCCAAGGTATGTGCCTTAGTCTCAGCCTCCTCAATAGTTACAGCTGCATCGCGGTGAGCTCTAGAGAAGGAGGACTGGAAGCAACCCCGAATATATGCCTTGAAGGCATCCCATACCGCTTCAGCAGCCAAAATTCAGAGATATGTTTAGCTTTGTCATATTCTATTGTAGGGTCAGAGATCCGGTAGCGAGAAAGTCGCCATATTCTCGGAGGGTGGAGTCAACGTTTGGAGGCAGCAAAGCAGAGGAGCATGATCTGAGATACCTCTTGGGAGGATCTTAACCTCTCTAACCTTCAGCAGGAGCCCACTACTAGCATAAATCAGAACCATTCCCTGAGAGAGTATGGTATGAAGCTGAATGGCAGGTAAAAGCACGCTCATCAGGGTGCTTTCATCTCCAGACATCCGTCAGACCATATAAGGATGCCCATTTGGACAAAGCAGAGTCCGCAGTGGTGCCGGATTCCAGCTTATCTAGAGATGGGTTCGGAAGCATGTTGAAATCCCCAGCTATGATAATGTTATCTGTTGCAAAGGTAGAGAGAATGGGGACCAACCATTTCAGCAGTGAAACAGTGGCAGATGGAGGTATATATATATATATATATATATATATATATATATATATATATATATATATATATATATATATATATATATATATATATTCCCACGATCAACAGCTCAAGTGTATCAATTATTACATGTAGCAGCACATACCTGCCCTCCGGGTCAAGTTTAACATCTAGGAGTTCGTAGGTCAAGGATTTGTGTATCAAGATACTAACTCCCCTGGCATAACCAGAGTAGGTAGTGTGATAGTAATGTCCCACTCATGGTTTTTTAAGGCTCATTATCTTGCTACCCACCAAGTGGGTCTCCTGCAAGATGCATATGTGGGAGTTATGTGGTTTGAGAAATGACATAACCAGGGAGCGCTTAATTTTATTGTCAAGACCCCTGACATTCTAGGAGACAAGTCTTATGGGGGCCATACAATACATATGTGTGGAGTAACAGTGGGATAGAGAATCGTCCCATGACCCGGAGGGGAAGGTCCCATCTTCAGCATTAATAGCACTGCAACCTCCTCACTCCCCATCCAGCCACTCGTCCATGTCCTAGGCACATCATGCATCAAAAGGGGAGAACCACTGCATTTACCAGATTGGAACAAAAAAGAAGAACACAAACATACCCCACCCCACACATCCATTAGAAAAAGAAAACTTGGAGTGTCTTATCCCCTCACTCACAGAACTAATAAACCCCACACAGACTAGGAAATTCTCCTATGGGAGCAATGAGACAAGTTACCAAACAGAGAACCTATACATTAGGACCATGTAATCTACTTGGTCCGCAGGCAGTAGCCAAAAATACCTGCATAGAAATAACAGTACAAAATGGGATTAGATGTTGTGTAAAAAGAATAAACATAAGAATAAAATAAAAAAACACCTAGCGTACTCTAGGGGCACAAACTTAGTTACATGTAACACAGTAGAACGTGGCGTAGTATTTCCCTGGTATACTTGTTGCCATCTGTGCCCCGTAATCAGAGAAAAGTCCCTGAGGCTCACCCATCAAGAACAGAATGCAATAGGGGGACCTAGAAGAAACTAAAAAGAATGGGAGTCATGAAGCAGGAGAACGTATAGACGGGGAGATCCCACCTGTTCAAGCAGAGGAAGAGTCCAGGTTGTAGGTCCCAGCAGAAGGAGGCTGACCATGTTGCAAGTGGAATGACGGTCACTATCTTCGGGTCAGTCCTCTGGGAAGATGTAGACCGGTCATCCATCCCCAAGAGACAGAGAGCTAGGTGAGATGGGGGAGCCTGGGGTGCCCAGCGATATTGGGGGCACATTATCAGGTTGTCATCCAGCAATCACTGGCGCTGGGTGAGTGCGACCAGCCACAGATCCAAGGAGAGTGCAAACTACAGGCCCCAAAATGTCAGGGGAAGTCTCCCAGCAGGGGCAAAACTGAAAGAGCAATTGAATAGGCAAAAGGTGAATGGCACAAGAAACAGTTACCGTACTCTAGGTAGGTTGTCAAGCCACTGGGAGGCATTCTCCGGGAGACAAAATACTTTGTAGATTCCCCATCCACAACTCGAAGGCGTGCAGGGAACAGCATTCTGTATTTCATCTCTTGCGTGTGAAGTTGGGCCTTGACATGTTCGAAGATTCTGCGGAGTTTCTGTGTTTCAACGGAGTAGTCCAGGAAGAGCATGAGTTTAGAGTTTTCAAAACGGAGCTCAATCTTCCACGCCTCACAGAGGATAAGGTCCCCGGTTCCTGAAGTTCAAGAGCTGGAATATAAAGGTGCGTGGTGGGGAGCCCTGTGGGCCCCGCACCACCGGCATCCTGTGGGCTCTTTCCACAACAAAGTGGAGGGGAGAACTGCGCTCTGGGGAGAAGGGTGCAGAGGACATTGTTCCGTGAAGATACTGGGATCTTGTCCCTCCCCTCCCTCCAGCAGGCCAACCACCCTCAGGTTGTTTCGTCTGCTCCAGTTCTCACTACCTTCAGTGCGGGACTCCAGGGCTCTCATCTTAACTTGTAAAGTGTGGATTGATGTCCGTTGGTCTCTAGCGGCATCTCCCGATTCACCCACTCGTCTCTCCGCCTCTCCCAGCCGGTCCCGGAATCCATCCATGTCTCTCCACATAAGCCCAAAGTCAGTTTGCAGGAGATCTATTTTTTCTGTCAACTTAGTTTTGCAGCTTGAAATAGCCTGCATGAGGGCCGTGAAGTGGTCCTCCTCCAGGGTAGACGGATCTGCAGGGGTCGTCTGTGTCGCCGTGTCTGTGCGGCACGCGGATGTCTGCTTCTGTTGCTGCGGCGAGGCCTTAGGAGTTGAGGCACCCTCGTCACGTGGAGCCTCCCCCTTTTCATACCTCGAGGTCCTCCGGAGTAGAGGACAGGTGTCGGTTGTAATGAAATCCAAAGACATCCCAAGAATTACGGATAAAATAAGCAGGTATATGCGGAGCTCCAATCACACACGTCCGCTCAGGTTGCCAGCTTGACCACGCCCCCCACATTATAAAACGTAAAGGAAAAGTATCTATTTCATGTATAAAAACCTGCTGTAAATGGAAGACCCCCCCCCCCCCCCCAATGCCATTTTGACAGCGGGATTCCTCTGCTGTTAGAATACAGTGACCAGCAGCTGCAGCTGATTGGCTGCAAGCTGCTGATCAACAAAAGTATTACAACAGTCATGTTCAACAGAAGTCGACCCTTAGATCACCTTCCGATGAGCAGGAATGGCCATAGCTGGATCTAATTGATTCATCTATGGAAAGCTTAAGATCACATGGTCTCTGGCTACTAGAAGCATTTTTGTTGTTTCTGGTCAGTACCATTTGCAGATATTTCAATATTTAATACTGAATATAAATTGATTATTGATTCAAGTGTCACTAAAGGCAAACCTTTTTTTTTTGTTTTGCATAGAGTTGAAAGGGATTAGAACCCCTCTTGGGTTTTATTGCTGTCTTTGTTCCCGTTAGAGTGATTCACCCTCTGTTTGTCCTGTTTACTGTTATCATTGAAATTAAACGAAAACCTCAAATTTTGGGTTGACATCAAAACAGTAATAAAGGGGAAATCTTCCAATGGGGATGCTAGTTCTGGTGACACCCAGGGATTCTCTCACTTTGGAGGGAATATCTCTCACTTCCTGTTTTGGGACAGGAAGTGAAGAAAAATCTCCCCAATGGAACACAGATGACAACAAAAAAAATACTGCCAGGGGTTACAACCCTCCCTTAATCTAAAAAAGAAAAAAAGTTGTGCCTTTAGTGAAACTTTAAGGTTAAGCATTATGTACATTTAAAGCCAAAACTTTTTTTTTTGTAGGAAATTGTTAAAAAACCCTTCCAAGTATTACCATCTGTGATCCACTAGGGACATTTCTCTTTACTTCATATCCTGTAAACACAACAGGAGGTGAGAGGAAACCACTTCAAAATAAGAGCAATGCTCTCTTAGGCAGGCATCCCTATAACAAGATTTTGCCTCTACTCCTGTTGTGCAATGGATTTTCACTTTTAGTCTCTGGGGTAATTGTCACCAGGAAAAATAAAAAAGTGAACCTACTTGATGGGACACAGACAGTACTAAAAACCCAAGAGAGAGTTTCCAACTCCACCACCACTCTAACTAAAGCTCTTTAATAGGTAATTATAGTGTTTGGGTTAAGTCTTGGGGTTCAAGTGTAAGGGTTAGGGTCAGGTAAAAGGTTAGGTTAAATTTATACATAGCAACCAAACTGTAGCCCTGTTAGGGGGTTTTCCTCTTAATTCCTGTACTTGTGATGACAATCTTAGCTAATCACCCGCTGGTCCTTCTGTACTTCCTCACCTTGCATCCATGATGGAAAACCCCCTAAATATGGTTTACTTAGCCAGCACAAAAATGACTACTTTAGAATATCAAAGACACAATCCAAAAATGTTGTTTACTATTAAACTTATAGTAGCAATACATCCACAAGATGAGTGCTTTACCTTCTTTGCTGTCAGGAGTTTATATATTACCCGGCACTGGCAGATCATCATGGTTGTTGCACCTACAAAAAAAAAAAAAAAAAATCTTTATATTTTAATTTTTGCAATACATGTTAAATTTTCTTATTTATTGCATTTATTTTCTTTAAAAAAAAGAACAATATATAGAACAACTTGTGTACAACCAGCCCGCCCATACATGGATCGAAATATGGCCAGTTGCCGCTGAACTAACTGAATTTTGATCCATTCATGGCCAGCTTGAGAGTGAATTTTCCCCACTTTGGAGAGGTCGCCAGTCACTTTTTGTTGTGTTTCCAGGACAAGTAGTAAAGGGAAATCTCAACAAGATACAGTTTGTGAGAGAACAGGCCATTCTCTACTACTATACTGATGCCCAATTGATATTTTGGCTGTAGATAACCTTTAAAGCGGAGTTCCACCCAAAAGTGGAACTTCCGCTTTAAGGACTCCCGACACATTTGGCATGTCACTTTTTTTGGAGGGGGAGCGGGTACCTAGTTCTGCCCTCTTAAAAAGGAGAATTAAACAAAAAAAACAAAAAACCTCAGTTAAACCCACAAGTGCTTTTTTTTATCACCAATTCCTTTATACTGACTTTTGAAATTTACAAATGCAACTGTTTAGAAATTGGATGGAAGGTTTAGCACTGGGAAACATTTTTTAAAAGATACATGGTGTATTTTATATATAACTATATTGATCAGACCAAAACGAGGCACAAATGAGGAGGAAAGAGGGACAGAGGGACTTTGAAATCAGGGACAGTCCCTCTAAACCAGGGACAGTTGGGAGCCATGTGTATGTATTACTTTATTATCTTAAATTATGACAAAGTTGTTTGCCAAATAAACAGGCCCATAGCAGAAATGTAAAATGCTGCCACTCCATGTGACCCTGGCAGACATTTTGGGTCAGACAGATCCTATTTAAGGCTCTGGCTCCCAGGTTTGTCATGCTTTTGCCAGTTGGTAGAGTAGGGACAGGTACCCCGCCTGTTAGGGACAGCACTAGCGGTAGGGAGAGGTTCCTGACGAGGAGGGAAAGTGTAGAGTCGCAACCCCTTTGGTCATCGCCCTGCTTGGGCACGAGATGGCCAACCTGCATTCTGCTCTCTTAACAGATGCTGTCAGTCCGGCTGATCCCCGCTTTCTTCACATTACTGGAAACCGTGAGTGCACCCGGATGGGCAGCCTTCCCACTGGGTTTGTTGTGAATTGTTGCTGAACTATTTCAATACAAGTTTTCCATTGCACCTGATTATATGAATAATTGTGCTGCACACCACCTACATATATGAAAAGCAGCAATGACTTGTTAGAGCATCACCAGCAGGTGTGTTGCAGGATCACCAGATTACAGACAAGAGGGAGTAGGGTGATTTATAAGCAATGCTGGAATGAAAACCTTTTTACTTTATAGATGAACCCTGTATGCATCTCAATGATTATTATTTACATTTTGATTGGAATGTTTTTTTAAATTATCTGCTAGATATTCATTTGCAAAAATCCATGCAGGGGCTGTCCCAGCTTACAATCTGAGACACAGAAATACAACATTATGTGTATATATATATATATATATATATATATATATATATATATATATATATATATATATATATATATATATACATATACACACACACACACACACACACATATACATATATATATATAATATACACATACATACACACACACACAGTATATGATTTTAAAAATCTGATACCTCACGTGGCATCGCCAAGGCAGCATTTCACTGAATCCCAATTTCTTTATGTGTTGTAGCGTATATAGGAAGCACCACTAGAGAGCACACTATACACACGCATGCTGCTTTGTCTAATAATGTAAATCTGTTCTCTTCAATGATAAACTGGGATTACAGAAAACCTAAATCGAGTCTATTTCTCTGCAAATGGTTATAAAAATAGCATTTTGAGGCCCCACTTGTTAAAGCTTTTAGGGAGGAAAAACACTTAACGTTACTAGCATGTCAGTGATCATATTGCAATCTGAATACCCACTTTTCATTTGAAGCCCATGTTTATATTTATCACATTTCTTATCTACGATAATATTTTTTTTTTTTAATTATATAACTTCTCCCTCTTTAAAGTTGTTTTTCCCATGGCGATGACCTGGTTTGCCCTTCCTTTTCAGACTTTACAGATTGTCATGGATCAGCTATATACAAAAGAGCCTGTACATACATGGAAAAAATGGCCACTGGAATCGCTTGAACCCAACGTGGCTATTGGTAACTTGCTGGTGGCGATATCTGTAGCTCACAGCTGCTTCAGACAAGTGCATGCATGTGAATCTTTTTACGCTTGTCCTAAACTACACTATAGAGGGGGTAAGTACATGAAAAAAATATGTTATATAATCAAAATAACTTGTGTGAGTGCACATACATTTTTGAGGTATAAATTGAGAACTTCACGTTACCCTTTCATGACCCGAGAATATTGAAGTCTAGATCAGCCTTTTTCAACCAGGGTGCCCAGGCACCGTGGGGTGCCTTGAGGTTTCTTCAGGGGTGCATTGGCAAAATGCCTAAATATTGCACAAAAATGTATACAAGCCAGCAGGTGGATCAAGCCTGCCTTTTACTGTAGTTACACAAAGCCATGGGTTTTTATTGTGCACCATTTTAACCTTGTTCATCAACACTGGGGGTCACAATAGCTGAGTGATGGAGAGAAACTGAGGGAGAGGAGAAACCCTGGAATACTAGTCAGTACCAGTCTGCATGTGTTTGCTTTGGAAGAATAAATCACCTCTAACGTTGGGTGTCCTATGTGTGTCGATGCTGCTGTATTATGTAAAACTATTAGTCTTTTACATTTTAGAATGGGGTGCCTTGAGACTGTCCATAATTTTAAAGGGTGCTGGGACATGCTCCATCCCTCACCGGCACTCTTGATGCAGACGTGGGAGCATCCGGATTACTCCCCATACTGACGGAGCCTGTGCACCACAATCTATTGTCGTCCACATGAGTGCCTGACCTCACAAATGCACTTCTGGAAGAATTGTCAAACAGTCCCATAAACACACTCCTAAACCTTGTGGACAGCCTACCCAGAAGAGTTGAAGCTGTTATAGCTGCAAAGGGTGGGCCAACCCAAAATTGAACCCTACGGACTAAGACTGGGATGCCATTAACCACTTGCTTACTGGGCACTTAAACCCCCCTCCTGTCCAGACCAATTTTGAGCTTTCAGTGCTGATGCAATTTGAATGACAATTGCGCAGTCATACAACACTGTACCCAAATGAAATTTTTATAATTTTTTTTACCCACAAATAGAGCTTTCTTTTAGTGGTATTTGATCACCTCTGCGGTTTTTTATTTTTTGTTTAAAAAATTGAAAAAGACCGAATTAAAAAAATAAATACTTTTTTTATATTTTGTTATAAAATTTTGCAAACAGGTAATTTTTCTCCATTGATGTACACTGATGAGGCGGCACTGATGGGCACCGATAGGCGGCAGTGATGGGCACTGATCGGCACTGGTTGGTTACACCGATAGGCAGCACTGCTAGGTGGCACTGATTGGCACCACTGGTGGCATTGATAGGTGGCACTTGTGGGCATTGATAGGTGGCACTCATGGGCACTGGCAGTTGGCAATGGCAGGTGAAAAAAAAAAACAAAGAACGATTACCGAGCTTTTGTTTACATCATGTGATCAAATGTCATTGGCTGACAGCTGATCATGTGGCAAGGGTCCGGGATCGGCCCCTTACTCGGATCTGTGATCACCCGAGTCTCAGTGACTCGGTGATCACAGCGCGCCCTGCAGGGTGTACACAGGGAGCGTGCAAAGGGGAGGACTTCATATGACGGCCTCCCTGAAATTCAGGTCCGCGATGTGGCCGTCATTCGGCTATAGCACGGACGCCAAGTGGTTAAAGTTCATGTGCGTGTAAAGGCAGGCGTCCCAATACCTTTGGTAATATAGTGTATGTATGGATTCGTTTTGGAGGATAAGGATTTTGTCTAGTGTCACTTTAAAGCCAGGTGCTTGACCGTGGAATTGGTCAGCCATGACACCACAAACTGCAACCACAATATGTGAGCCCATCATTACATGGTAGGGCAAACAGATAGCACAGGGAACAACTATACCAATACATAGTCAAAACAAATAGTTAAAAGTGTGCAATACCTTTAAAGAAATCCTGATTTGTAATTTGTCCACAATGCTTCATATCTGATGTTTTTACTGAGTCACTGGACCTTCACACATTGTTTCTAGAGCATTTTTATTTTTCTGTGTGAATAAGAAGCCTTGGTATCTGTATAGAAGCTCCTTGCATGTAATTTGTACAACCTTTTATTTTGTATTCCGTCATTATGATTTCATACTTTTGTGTATTTTTTTTTTTTTTTTTAATTCTCACAGCATTCCAATAAAAAGAAAACCTCACAAAAGGTATTGTTCCCATTGTCCACAGTTGTTGAATGGATGCTGTGTTATTTGCAGGAGACCTGGCATGGCAACTCTGGAATAAAATGATTTTCCAGAGTCCTTGACATGATATAAAATGCTTTTTTTATTTATTTTCACCCATTATGATTTACTCCAAATGCAGAAACCTTTACTTTGAATCATTTAAAATGTTTATTTGTATCTGAAATATTCTGTCAGGTAGAGTATATAGGCTGCCTTACACTGCTTGAATTTTGGCTGATTCATGCTGAATGGGCTGAAATTGGAGCCATGGGTGCCAAATAGTCAAAAGTCGATTGAACAGTTGAGTCGGGAGCCAGGTGGACAATTGCTGGCTAAACAGCTTCTGCATCCAATCAGATGCAAGTACTGTTTGGGTATTCTGACAGCCACTTAAGCCTGCTGTCAGATAAGAGGCGGCAGGGTAGATTTGTCCATCTCAGCTGTTCAGTGTGGATGGACGAATCAGTTTTCTTTCTTTTTTAATTCAGTCTGAACAAAATAAATCTTTGTGTTTATAGCCAGCGTTTATTGTTATACTAATGAATAAGTGGCATTGGGAGAGGAAGTGAGAGTGAGTCCCCTCAAACAGACCACAATAAAAACCTGATAGTAGTTCAAACACATTCCCACATTTCCTAAACAAGAGCATTTATTTTTGTATCTCCACAGGGGAAATTTTCACTCAGTTCCTGTTCTTTTGCCACCCCCACTCTCTACCAAAATAGAAGTGAAAGGAAAATTCCCCAGCAGAACAAAGGTAAAAAATAAAATAAAAACTAACAGAGGGAAGACTTCATAAATGTCTCTAAAATAACAATAAAAACTTTGGCCGCAGTTGGGCTTTTTTAACCGCTTCCCGACCGCCCCGCGCAGATATACGTCGGCAGAAGGGCACGTACAGGCAGATTAACGTACCTGTAGGTTGCCCTTTAAGAGGCGGCTTGTGGGTGCGCGCGCCTGCTGGGAGTTCCATGACCATGATCGCGGGTCCCACAGACTCGATGTCCGCGGGGATACCCGCGATCGTCTCACGCTGAGGAAGAATGGGGAGATGCTAATGTAAACAAGCATCTCCCCGTTCTGCCTAATGACACTGTCACTGATTACCGCTCCTTGTGATCGGAGCGGTGATCAGTGATGCGCCACACAAAGCCCCTAACCCCCACAGTTAGAATCAGTCCCTAGGACACACTTAACCCCTTCACTGCCAGTCACATTTTTACAGTAATCAATGCAATTTTTTAGCATTGATAGCTGTATTAATGCCAATGGTCCCAAAAATGTGTCAAAATTGTCCGATGTGTCCGCCATAATGTCGCAGTCAAAAAAAAAAGCTGCTCGCCGCCCGCCATTACTAGTAAAAAAAAAAAAAAAAAATCTTCAATAAAAAGGCCATAAAACTATCCCCTACTTTTGCGCAAACCAATCAATAATCACTTATTGCGATTTTTTTTCACCAAAAATATGTAGAAGAATGCATATCGGCCTAAACTGAGGGAAAAAAATGTTTTTTTATATTTTTTGGGGATATTACAAATAATTTTTTCAAAATTGTCGCTATTTTTTTGTTTATAGCTCAAAAAATAAAAACCGCAGAGGTGATACCACCAAAAGAAAGCTTTATTTGTGGAAAAAAAAAAAAAAAAAAAAACCACACGTCAATTTTGTATGGGATCCACGTCGCACGACCACGCAATGGTCAGTTAAAGTGACGTAGTAGGAATCGCAAAAAGTGCTCTGGTCTTTGGCCAGCTAAATGGTCCAGGGCTTAAGTGGTTAAAGGAGGTTGTAAAGTCATTTTTTTCGCAAGTTAAAAATAATACAAATGTTATACTTACCTGCTCCGTGTAAAGGGATTGCACAGAACGGCCCCAAACCTCCTCTTCTGGGGTCCCCCGCCGGTGTTTTCTACTTCTCCTCTGCTCCGTATGGCACCTTATGAAACCTCTTACTATGGGGCAGACATACGAGCGTGTATGCTCGGCTCCGCCCCTGCTCTTCTCAAAAGTTTTGACTGAGAGCAGCAGGTGCCAATGGCTCCTGCTGCTCTCAGGCAAGAGCGTGAGAGCGGAGAGGAGATCTGCATCTGGCATAGAATGCATTAAAGTGTAACTTTAAAAAGTTAAGTTCCGCTTTATGTCCTCCTCCTCTAGAATGGTTCCATTGTACAGAACGGAACGCGGCTTGTCAGACGGCTAAGCGCCCGACAAGTCGCCCGTGTGAACCGGCTCTAACCCTTTTGCCCATTTTTTTGGGGGTGGGGGAGCGAGCGGGTACCTAGATTTGTTGGTTTGAAGTAGTTGACATTCTTAGACGGGCTGAGCTTTGCATGAAGACTGCCCTAGGTAATGATGCTGGACATCCTCCAGCCAGGAAATGAAGTTCTGTCTGACTTGCTGAAGCTTCTAATGCACACTGAGAAGTTCACAGTAAGCTGAGAAATCAGAGTAAGCAATGTCAGCACAGGGCACAAGTCTGTACAATGATGCAAGACTAAGGGTAATGTTGTTGTTCAGCTTTAATACACATTTTTTATGTATTCCAGAAAATAGTAGCAAAACTTTCTGTTCTGCAGTATAACTACTTTATTAGTACAACACCAGCTGCAAAAACACCTCCCTCTGACGTGTTTCACCCCCAACATTACCTAAGTGTAGAGCTCTGTAGGGGAGTAAAGTTTGTTGGGGGGGGGGGTTGGAGTTGTACTAATAAAGTTACTGGAACCAGAGTGCAGCTACTACTTTCTGGAAGTGTGCATGGTCGTCTGGAATGAGCAGGTGAAGGCCGGCACCCAAGATGATGGAGACACAGCATGGTTTAGCCTTGAGTGGGGGTGCATGGGCAGCATAAGTGCACTTTTCCTCAAAGTATACTTATCTTAAGTTTAAGGGTTAGCTTCAGAAGTAGGTTTTTGGGTTACATTGGATGCACACTATATTGCTAAAGTCACTCATCCATGTCTTTATGGACCTTGCTTTGTGCACTGGTCCAAATCATTTGGTGGGGGGGATTATGCTGTGGGGTTGTTTTTCAAAAGTTGGGTTTGGTCCCTTCATTCCAGTGAAGGGAACTCTTAAGGTGTCGGCATACCAAGACATTTTGGACAACTTCATGCTCCCAACTTTGTGGGAACAGTTTGGGGATGGCCCCTTTCTGTTCCAACATGACTGCACACAAGTGCACAAAGCAAGGTCCATAAAGACAAGGATGAGTGAGTTTGGGGTGGAGGAACTTGACTGGCCTGCACAGAGTCCTGACCTCAATCCGATAGAATACCTTTGGGATGAATTAGAGTGGAGACTGCAAGCCAGGCCTTCTCATCCAACATCAGTGCCTGACCTCTCAAATGCGCTTCTGGAAGAATGGTTAAACATTCCCATAGACACACTCCTAAACCTTGTGGACAGCCTTCCCAGAAGAGTTAAAGCGGTTATAGCTGCAAAGGGTGGGCCAACTCAATATTGAACCCTACGTACTAAGACTAGGATGCCTTTAAAGTTCATGCGCGTGTAAACGCAGGCATCCCAATACTTTTGACAATATAGTGTATACTCAAAATGTGAAGATTTGCTATCTAAGGGAATATCTACTATGGTTAATCATAATTAAACAATACCCCAAAAACTTTGCCCTTTAACTAGAACTCCTCCTGGGAAATAGTATACTTCTTGTCATGTGACTATGCCTAGGCATTCCTGTGTCTGTAGCTTGACAGCTGCATATCTACAACATGAGATTATCTAAATCAGGGATTTTTAACCCTTTTATGATTACAAACCTCTAATGTCCCATTGCCCCCTTGCTAGACATTTAAAACCCTTACCATAACAAGTCCTATTAGGTACCAGTGTGATTTCAAAGTATGTCAATGGTATAGTTTTACTTTACATATGGACAGCTACTGTAGTAACACAACCATTATAATAAAGTTAAGGATGTCATATTTTAATAATAATAAAAATGCACATCACAAGTACACACGCTAGGTACACAAAAGTTTTCTGTTTGTATGCAATCAAACCATGGACCTCTAGGAATATGGGTATACATACTCTCAATTTAGAATCCCTGATCTAGGCATAGCCTACCTCTGATGACTACTATTCACATGAAATTTGAAATGAGAAATGGTAATGTTACAATAGTACTGCTCAATGTTCTTCTGAGGGCCTGCTTGTAGGCAGGTGTAGGCTGAACTATTCCCTCAATCCCGAAGGTGGCACTGTTCCATTTTTCCAGGCTTGCAGGAGCCCATTGAGGAATAACTGTCTCCTGCTATAGACACCATGAAGTTATCTTGGGGAGGACAGCAATCTGATTGGCTACAGAAGTTCTGCAAGATTTGGGTAGCTATCTTGACTGGGGATTCCATACATAGTGGAATTCTCTATCATATGGGGTGCTCGCCATGTGGGAGTGCTGGGAAAACTGCCTTTTTTATAAACATGACTTTATCTACTTGAAGAACTGAGCCTACAACATACTATATGTACAGTCCCTGACAAAAGTCTTGTCGCTTGTGTACGAATTGACCTGAAGTGCCGCTAAAATATATTTCTAATCAAGATTTTGTTACAAGAAATGGGTCATTTTTAATCCCAACAGCTTTTGTAATAATGTTTCAGTGCAAAACGAAACTGACAAAAAGTATTCTAATATTCACAGCTTGGTAAAGCCCATTGAGTCAATTTTTGCCAAGACATAAGTGTTGTCGCCTTGTTATATGAGCTTTACCTGTGACTAATAATGGATCAATTAGGTCTCAGGTGTGTATAAAAAGAACACCAGTACACTAGACCTTCTCAACTGCAACTAGACCTCTGCAAACATGCCTAAGATTCACCAGGAGACTAAAGTGTTGATTGTCAAGAGGCTGAAGACCAGATCCACTGCTGATGTGGCAGACACCTTCAATGTGTCTCAGCGTCAAGTTCAGAGGATAAAAAAAAAAAAAAAGATTTGAAGAGACTGGAGACATTTTGGACAAGGCCAGGTCAGGCCGACCCCGCAAGACAACTGCTCGAGAGGACCGTTTGTTGGCTCGAAAATCCAAGGCCAGCCCATTTTCCACTGCAGCAGAGCTCCACGAGACCTGGTCACCTGAAGTCCCTGTGTCAACCAGAACAGTTTGTCGGATTCTGTCTCGAAATGGCCTCCATGGTCGAATCAGTGCCCAAAAGCCAGTACTAAACAAAAGACAATTGCTAAAAGGATGGACTCTGGAAAAGTGGCAGAAGGTGGATTTTTCAGATGAATCTTCTGTTGAATTACACCACAGTCGCTGCAAATATTGCAGGAGACCTACTGGAACCTACACGGAGCCGAGATTTACCCAGAAAACAGTGAAGTTTGGTGGAGGCAAAATCATGGTCTGGGGTTACATCCAGTATGGGGGTGTGTGAGGGATCTGCAGGGTGGAAGGCAATATCAATAGTCTAAAATACCAAGAAATCTTAGCTACCTCTTATATTCCCAACTATAAAAAATTTTGCAGCAGGATGGTGCTCCATCGCATACTTCCATCTCCACATCAAAGTTACTTAAGGCAAAGAAGATCAAGATGCTACAGGATTGGCCAGCCCAGTCACCAGACATGAACATCATTGAGCATATGTGGTGTAGGATGAAAGATGAAGCATGGAAGACGAAACCAAAGAATATTGATGAACTCTGGGAGGCATGCAAGACTGTTTTCTTTGCTATTCCTGATGACTTCATCAATAAATTGTATGAATCCTTGCCAAACAGCATGGATGCTGTCCTTCAAGCTCATGGAAGTCATACAAGATATTAAATTTGGATCTCACAGCACCACTACTTAATTTGCTGACATATTTTTGGATTTTCAGTAAAGTTGTTCAATTTCTGTATAGGCGACAAAACTTTTGTCTTGCCAAAATTTAACCTGTCTGTTTTGATTAAATGATAAATCTTTTTTCAGTGATTTATTTCAATGCATTAAACATTTGGGAGGGCTTTAGCTTTTCATTTGAGCTATTTCTAACACCAATTGATTAATTAAAAGTCAGGTTAATAGCAGGAGTTTCTACAAAATAGAGAAGCGACAAGACTTTTGTCAGGGACTGTAGTACCAATGCTAAAACTGCCTAGATTGTGCCTATTTAATTTCTACAATATGCATACAGTGTTCAAATTACTGTGGTGGTTCCTCTCAGTCTCCGGGTTCACCGACTAGGCCCTGCCTACATACTGAAGAGAAAGTTGTACCTATAAATCTGCAGTGCACGGAACTCCATGCTTCTGGCTCTGTCCGCCTACGCTTTCTCCATCTCTCCTGCTGATTCTTGACCAAAATCCCATCAGTAATCAAATCAGTCAACAGGGATCAGATCTGAGATTAGAAAGTAAAACCCTGTTCCTCTACCACCATGGACATCTCCAGAGACACAGTGCACAACATAGTAGAAGGTCAGTACTGGGTTTATAGATCAGATGCTGCAAGCCTATACTGGTTCTTTGAACTTGACTGGACTATTTTGGTAGACAGGTTCCACAGCACAGGTCCTCTTTAATTTCTGGAATAGGTTCAGATTGAAGGTTAAATTATAAATTTAGATCTAAGGTTAGTTTAGGACTTACTTTTCATGTGTGACAAATTCAGTTTGACAAATTTCATTCATTTAATCCATTGCACACAAACCTATCATACTTACAGTATTTAATTTTTCTGTAAACTGTATGTGTTGCTGAATAACTAGTAAAGCTTACAGTGACTGAAACCACTGGCAGAAGAGTGTTTATTACTCTGATGGGTTGCAAGCCCCACAAAAATCCTGCTGGTGTACGAGGGGTTGCATTCCATTACCTTTGCCACTCTTGGGCATTTTAAATACAATGTTCTTTATCTTTAAGTCTATACTGTATCTAGAGAGGGTGAAAGAGCACTCTATTATGAACAGGTCGGTCAGATCATAGACATATATAGTTCCATTTTTGTATAGACTTTAATAGCATTTCCCACTTCTTTTGTCCGTTATTCTCTGAAGCCTGGACAAAGCATGCGGTTAATGCAAAAAAAAAAAAAAAATGAATGTGTGCCAGGGTATGGCATGTTTTCTATCCTATGAATTTAGTAAGCCATGGTAATGCTTTCATCTCAAACAAATGCGTATCATTTATAACTGGAGGTCAAATTAACTTTTCATCTAAGCTGTGATTTCTGAATCCCTGACACCAGTACAACTAAATAACACTGGCAGGTGTTTGAATCGTGAATGGTGTATAGGGCCTTTTGGTGTCTTATCTGCTCATTTGTGGCTTTAAATTGTAACTTTTCAAGGGAACACCAGAAAAGCCTTTCTTTGGGCAAGTAAAAGTCAGATTCTCTGTCAGGGTTGAATTGCCGAGTATCTGGTTTGTACTTCTGAGAGGAGACTTTAAGTCCCTAGGTGTCACTAGGACAGGAAGTAAAGGCAAATCTCCCATATGGTGATGCAGACAATAAAAAAACTGCATGAAGGTAAAAAAACCTCCTTCTCTGTGTAGCAGCCCCAAAGCCTTCCCAATATTTATCTGAGCCCGATCGCAATCCAGTCATGTTCACGAGAACCTCGGCTCTCCAGGGACTCTTCCCTCCTCAATGGCTAAGAGAGCAGCAGGAGCCATTGGCTCCCACTGCTGTCAATTACAGCCAGCGAGCCAATGAGGAGAGAGAGGTGGCAGGCTTGAGCCGTGGCTCTGAGTGTGAATGGGAGCTTGGGTACCCCAATTGCAAGCTTGTTGCTCTGGGGGCACTTGACAGAAGGGAGGGGCCAAGAGCACTGGTGGGGACCTGTGAAGGAGGATTGGGGCTGCTCTGTGCAAAACCACTGCACAGAGGAGGTAAGTATAACATGTTTGTTTTTGTTTTTTGCCTTTACTAATCACGTTAAGCTTTTCACACTAGAATACAAGTGATTGTTTCAGGCAGCAATGTAGAGTGTACTATTAGAATGTTACTAATTCAAGTAAATTCCATTTACAGAGACTGTGTCACAGGGAAGGACTGTGCTGGGGTCAGGAGGGGCATTTGCCCCCCTAGGCCAGGACCAAGAAGGTATGTTGGGCTGGTAGCCCTGGTTGAAATTATTTCATCATTCATGCGTCAATTATGGTAGGAGCTGCAGTAAGGCAGGCCATAGATTACATTAGTTTGGTGGAAGGAAAGAAAATTACTCAATTCCCCCATTAACACAGTTAGTGTCGATGGGCGAAGCCCTCCAGCAGCACTATTGTGTTCTGCTGGCAAGGAGCAGGGGGAGCCCTCTCTGCCTGCAGAACACAATGATTAGTGTTGCTGACTATGGCCGACGGGATTAATCGTTTGGGAAAAACCCAACAGGCTGGTTGTACACACGTTGATAGTTTGACTTGTGTACAGCCAGGGTCGCCATCAATGTATGGCTGGCTTAAGTGACATATTGTGGGCAATATAGGGCTATCTGATCCCCATTCAGACCTACAATCCCAGTGTCTGGTGAAGGGAGGGTTTCTAGCACCAACTTCCTTTGCAACTCTGAGATGTCATGTGACCAAATGTCAAGAGCTGCAAAGGAAGCTCTTGTTTTACAATGTGAAATGGTGTACCACAATAAACCATGCCCTTAAGAAAAATACACCTTTCACCATGCCCACATCGCAACACCATGGCACTCTTATGGTAAGCTTAGCCAGTAGAAATACATCCCTTCTGTAAAAGGGCCACTTGGTTGTGTTTGACCCCAGGCTTAAGGTTTCCAGTCCTCCTCTGTGTGTCATTTTGCCTATTTATAGCACAGTTTCAAACTGATCTTAGATCTCCCCTTCCTGACCCACTTATAGTCACATTTACTGAAATCCCCCACCGCTGCATTGCTGTGCAGGCCTAACACTATGCAAGTCCCTCTGAATGATGTTGAAGCTATGCAGGGCTGATTATGCCACTCCCTCACTTTAAGGGGAAGTACAGTCAAAGCTAGTTTGTGGATTACAGGAGTGCAGTTTGTTCTGCACTCCTGTGACCCATTTTCAGCAAAGCACTGATGTCACAGAGTCGGCTTGGAGAAAGATTGCGATCATATGGTCGGGATCCACCCAGATGCCTGGACAGACACTCTGCTCAGCCTCTCAGCGAGAGCCTGAGCCAGCTGATCTCGCACCCTCCACAGCCCAGCGCTCCAGTGAGTGAGGGGGGGGGGCAGGGCAGAGAGCTGATGACTGACAGTCACCAGCTCTCTGCTCACGTAGCACTGAGAACTGAGCGATCAGTGGTGTTTGGTCGCTCAATTCTCAGTCTTAGAGCCGGCGGGGGACTGATGCAGCATCGGTCCAAATATTTTTTTTTTTTTTTAGAAATATGATTTCTAAAAAAAAAATTTAAAAAGCCAAACTTCTCTTTTAAGTAAGTGTTCACAGCGTGGCCATTGATCACTCTGGTCAAAACTGTTCATGGGAGGAGGTTGCATGTTCTCCAAGACCTAGAATTTGCAACAGATTTGACAGAGCAATGGAGTGACAAGGGAACATGGGGATGATGAGTAGGGATGGGCTGAACAGACCCCTGTTCGGTTCGCACCAGAACTTTCGAACACCACAAAAGTTCGGACCCGGAAAACGAACCCCATTAAAGTCAATGGGACCCGAACGTCAAAAATCAAAAGTGCCCATTTTGAAGACTTATATGTAAGTAATTGGGCATACAATGGTTATAGGGGTCCTGCCCTAGGGGACATGTATCAATAAAAAATAAAGTTTGTGAAAAATGTCATTTTTAAATGAGCAGTGATTTTTTGATTTTTAAAGTGAAAGCCTAAAAATAAAAAATCCCTTCAAATATAGTGCCAGGGGGGTCCTCTTAGTCTACTTGTAAAGTGGTAGATCTGTACCATGTCTAGAATTTGCTGCAACAATAATTGCATTTATAAAGCAAAAAAAAAAAAAAGTAATTTTCCCTCCAAACTGCCTTTATTTTGCCGAGAAACAGCTGGGGAGCTAGTGTGTATGATGAGGCAACAATGAGGCACAGCAAAAGTTCGGCACGAACTTATGCTCAGGCCGAACCGTTCTCCCATCCCTAATGATGAGTAGAAGTGGGTCAGGGGTGAGCTTTAGGCACACTTAAGCAGAATGATCTTCAGGTGTTTTGGTTGTTTTGTATGCCTATACGTGTGTTTTATAAGCGTATTTAACCACTTGACCACTGGGCACTTAAACCCCCTTCCTAACCAGATCAATTTTCAGCTTTCGGTGCTCTTACACTTTGAATGACAATTACTCAGTAATGCAACACTGTACCCATTTGAAATGTTTGGCCTTTTTTCACACAAAATAGAGCTTTCTTTTGGTGGTATTTAATCACCGCTGGGTTTATTTTTTGCGCTATGAATCAAAAAAAGACTAAAAATTTGGTATAAAAAAAAAAAAAAAAAAAAATGCTTTGTTTCTGTTAAAATGTATTGGCAGAGTATGGGCACTGAGCAGCGCTGTGGGCTGGATCTGTAGTGCCCACAGCGCTGCAAACAATCTCTCCCTGTCTCCTCTCACACTGTACCAATCGGTACAGAGAGGGGAGGGAGGAACCAGCGTCATTTCAGGTTTGTTTACAAATGATGCTCCGTCATTTGACAGAACGATCACGTGGTATCAGCGGCCATTTACCATGATCCATGATGCGTCAGGTCCCTTGGACCCGTCGGTCATGGATGTTCCTGGGTGCACGTGCGGGAGCGCGATTCGGTGAGGACGTCCCATGGATGCCCACCCAGAATAAGCCGACCGCGCTGTAGTCGTCTTTCAGGTATGGCCCAGTTGGCATGTGGTTAAAGCGTTTCACATGTATTCAAGCTTAAAAGGCATTTTTGGTTTTAGCCAAAGAAAGCAGTAGGAGAAGACCTGCTTGCTGCATGCTTGATCTGAGCATTTTCAGGCATTCCTATTGACGTCTAAGGGGCTGAAAATGCCCAAATCAACCTCAAAAGTAGCTTATAAAGTTTTTGAAGCTTCAAGCTTAGAGCTATATGTGTCTGAGCACTCATATGTGAACAGTCACTGGTGTAGAACATGGGATTTTGGATGTTGAGAATTTTGAAGCTTTGAGCTACAAAACGCTCAGGTGTGAATGAGGCCTTAAAAGCGGATCTCCACTGCATCTGAGCACCACAAACCAAAAATACTATTTTATTAATTTTTAATATTAAAATCAAACTCCCCCAACCATCCATGTCTCTATGCTTTATTTTCTTGAGAAATCACTTTGAAAAACACCCCCCTTCCATCTATCTGCCCTTAGCTCAAGCATGCATGCAGGAGAGTGCGCTTAGCTGAGAATGCCCCTCCTCCTCCCCTTCTGAAGACTCTGAGATGTATGACATCATTTATAGATTTCTGGAAAATACCATGCTGTCAATGCTCCATTTCACAATATGAAGATTGTCGATAGGCAAGGTACTCTTCCCAAACCAGAACATGGCCCTCTTCCCTTTGGCTGCGTGACTTCTAGTGCCTCCTTGGTAACTGAAGTAAATTACTGATGTGGCATTGTCGGATTGTACCTTGACAGAACAATCCTGTAATCTAAACGCCCAGGCCATTAAGCCAGACGTGCCATCAGAAGCTCTAGTATTTCCACAGTCAAGGCTCTCTGGGCTTGACCACTTCCTCTGGGCAGTGGTCTCCTTCAGGACTGGTCTCCATCCCTAGAGGCGAGCCTTCGTAGCCACCACCTCCCAGGTAATCGGCATGAAGGATCTTCCTTTCTGCCATCTTGCTGCGGTTCGGGGGTATCCCTGGGACCAGACCTTTGGATAATGCCTAGGTTAGGATCTACTTGTTCCAGGCAGACAGAATAATGTTTATAGCAGCTTTGAACGAAACTTAGCATAGGGAACCACTTTGAATGAAGCCATCTTCCCTAGCACCTTAGCAAAGGTAAATGTAAGGAAATCTTCCTTGCCTTGACCCCTTTTTTGGGCCGAGTCCCAAACACTCCAAGCTCCTTACCAACCGTAAGAAAGTACCTTTAGACTAGGATCCCAACCCAGGAGTTCTAGATAAGATCTAGGTCCCGCCATGCTATTGACTGATCAATCAGCAGCAGATTGCCTCGGTGTGCCATTATGGTTATACCCCGGGCACGGTGGCTAACCCGAAGGGCCAGACCACCAACCGGAAGAGGTGCTATTCCCCTGCGAAGCGCAGACAACCTCTGTAGCCCATGCAAATAAACACAAATGAAACGGCCCTCATGTGTATGAGGCAAGTATTAACGCCATATGCCTCTATGGAAGTGTGCGTTCACGAAAGCATAAATTCATACAAATATGTTTTGGGCAAGAACAATAAAAGTGTGCGCTGTATACACGCATACATATAACACGTGTACTATGGAACAGGCATCTTGCAAGCATGCGCTTTATGAACGTGTTATGCAACATTACAGATCATGTATCCATGCAGACACATGTTCCTATGTAACACAAGGAATCCTGTTTATTTAAGGAAAACTTAAATTAACATGCCTCGTTATGCAACCATGCCAATCTAGGCGATCATGCATCCTTATGTGATTCTGCATTTTTTATATAATCAAACACTTTATACATTATAAGCACTACTGTGCGGACAAGTACCTTGTGTGACCAAGGACCCTTGTGTGATCAAGCACCTTTATGCGATCAAGCATTTTTATGCGATTTTAGGCATTTCTGTGCAAACAAGCACTTTAATGTGACCCAGCATCCTCATGCGACTATGTAAAACACATGTAAATCCATACCAACAGAAAACATGTATCTTTATGTGATCAACAAGAACATGTTCTGTTACTTGTTTTACCTACATGATGTACATTTCAAACTCATGTATTTTATGCAAACATGTGGACTAGTAAAGAGGAAGTTATCCTCCGCCAATGTGCGTTTCCGCAATCATGCGATTTAACTGTTTGTGCGTTAGCAACAATGCGCACCAGCAACTGAGCATCCCAGCAGTTGTGCATTTGGCTAGCTTGTAAGCAAGCACCTGCATGAGGATCCTCTGGAGGTTTTCTAGCCTGATGATCAAGCATCCTTATGCAATCAAGCCTTTCTGCGTGACCATGCGACTAGGAGAAAAGAAAATGATGCATATCAATACAAACATAAACATGCATCTTTATGTGACTGTATCTTTAAGCGATCCTGTCACCTTATGCGATCACGCGTTCTTATGTGATCAAAAAATTAAGCATGTTTTGTGTGTTATATATTTTTTTTTAACACAAACATGTCCAAACATGCATTTTGTACACACATGACCATGTATCTTTATGCAACCTGTTTAAAGCAGCAACCTTGCATGTAAGCAGCACCTGTGCGTTTCAGCAGCAACTGTGCGATCCAGCCACTGTGTATTTCAGCATCTGTGAGTTTTAAGCAACCGTGCGGCCTTAGCGACTGTGCAATTCAGCATCTGTGTATGTTAGCAACTGTGCGATTTCAGCATCTGTGCGTATTAGCAACTGTGTGATTTTAACAACTGTACATATCAGCATCTTTGCGTACTAGCAACAGTGCGATTTTAGCAACTGTACATATTATCTGTGCGTACTAGCAACTGTGTGATTTTAGCAACTAAGCACATCAGCATCTATGTGTATTTAGCAAGTGTGCGATTTTAGCAAGCAAGCACCTGCTCAACTGCAGTTGGTCCTATACTTATACCTGTAGGATACCAAGCACATATGCACTATGCTCAAACCTTTCAAACATGTAATATAACAACATGCATTTCAAAACTGCAAACACATATATTATGCTGTTCTTGCCCACAAGCAGAAAATGAGACTTCTAAAGTGAACTGCTAATCATCCAGGGGTGTATCTACTACTTACAGTTTGTACATGCCCCATGGATAGGCAGAAAATATGCAGCATGTAATCATGACTTGTCTGTACCTGTTCCCAAGCTGGTACTCACGGCCCACTGTTCTGTCTCCAAGGCCGTCCGACCTGTCAGCACATGGTAATGGCCGCCCTTCTTCCTGCCTAAAACAATAGGCTGGGAACAAATCTGCGCCCTCTAGTGGCTGGGGAAAAAACAGCAGCCTGCCTGAGCCAGAGTACAAGCATGATAGAACAGCACACTGCTCCCAGTGGCCACCGGAAAACAGACAGTCAGATCGCTCTCTTAACCACTTCAGCCCCGGAAGATTTTACCCTCTTCCTGACCAGAGCACTTTTTGCGATTCGGCACTGCATCGCTTTAACTGACAATTGTGCGGTCGTGCGATGTTGCTCCCAAACAAAATTGACATCCTTTTTTCCCCACAAATAAAGCTTTCTTTTGGTGGTATTTGATCACCTCTGCGATTTTTTATTTTTTGCGCTATAAACAAAAAAATAGCGACAATTTAGAAAAAACGAATTTTTTACATTTTGCTATAATAAATATCCCCCAAAAATATATAAAAAACATTTTTTCCCCTCAGTTTAGGCCGATCCGTATTCTTCTACATATTTTTGGTTAAAAAAAAAAAAAAATCGCAATAAGCGTTTATTGATTGGTTTGCGCAAAAGTTAGTGTTTACAAGATAGGGGATAGTTTTATGGCATTTTTATTAATTTTTTTTTTTACTAGTAATGGCAGCAATCAGCGATTTTTATTGTGACTGCGACATTATGGCGGACACATCGGACATTTGACACATTTTTGGGACCATTGTCATTTATACAGCAATCAGTGCTATAAAAATGCACTGATTCCTGTGTAAATGACACTGGCAGTGAAGGGTTTAACCACTAGGGGGCGGGGAGGGGTTAAGTCAGTATTAGGGAGTGTTTCTAATTGTATGGGGATGGGCTAGCTGTGACACGTCACTGATCTCTGCTCCGATGACAGGGAGCAGAGATCAGTGACACTGTCACTAGGCAGAAAGGGGAGATGCTGTTTACATCAGCATCTCCCCGTTTGTCCTCTCAGCGAGGCGATCGTGGGTATCCCCGCGGCGATAGAGTCCGCGGGACCCGCGACCCAACTCACGGAGCTCCCAGCCGGCGCACACGCGATGGCACGGCGACAAATTCAAAGGGACGTACCTGTACGCCCATCTGCCCAGCCGTGCCATTCTGCCGACGTACATCGGCGTGCGCCGGTCGGGAAGTGGTTAATAGAGACACTGCAAACAAATGCATTCCTCGCTGCAGGGTACTGCTGGAATCTCACAGCGACCCAATCTTCACCCATCACGGTGGGTTGGTGTCATGCCAGACCTTCAAGGACAGGGTCCCCTCTGTACGTAGGGTCCACTGCTTTGGGCCATGTATAGCTCCCTGCCAGAGCAAACCTGTGGTATAGCAATGTGACCAAGGTGCTGGATCTCAGGGCCCAGCTCTCCTAAGAGAAGCATTACAGGCAAAACCTCGTTCTTCGGTATCGAGGCATTGGGTACCATCCACTTTAGCTTTTGTTTTGGCTCTTTGAATGCATCCGATAGCGTAGCTCCATGACCCTGTTCAGGCCATCTAGGAGTACTCATTAACCGTGACCAACACTTTAGACACTGGCGAAAAAACTGAGGTACTCCCTGTAGGGGAGGGGTTATATCGGGAGGAAACTTCCTGTCTAATTGATTACACCAGTGTCCAGCACCTGAAGGTGAGATATAACCCATTTAGTAATTACTATGAGCCTCTGTGCCCTGTGATGTACAATAAAGAAAGAGCCCGAAGTCAGATTACACTGATGGGTGGGCTTGACAGCACCTTGATGGTGTCACCCCACTGGCAGGTGGCACCCAAGTGCAGGCTGCCTGCACCCCAATAGCGACACAACTGTACTGAATTTAAGATCCGATCCCAGGGGGGGGGGAGGCACTTGCCCCCCCCTTGCCCCTACCTGCGGACGCCCATGGACTCAATAAGGCATATGCCAAATAAGTCAGAGCTTTGCGGTGATTATACACCAATGTTTGGAAGTCATCAGCATGTGTAGATGTTGGAACACCGGAAGTTAATAATCCCACTTTCCTCCAAGGGACACAGGTCTCCAAAAATGGGACTTTCAGAAGTATAATCCGTAGCATGGGTTCACAGATGTGTAACCAAAAATGAAATAAAAATCCCACATAGTGTGAATCCGCTTAACAGGAAATTTATTATAAAAGGCAAATGGATACACTCACATTTAGGTAGAACAGACGCTCATGTAACAGGACTGGTAACACAATGGGAACAATAGGCACGACCCAAGTAAATATGATATTCTTTCCCATCTATTTACTAATGCTAGCAGCATAAAGATTAAAAATAATCAATCAGTGTTGATTGGGAGAGTGAAGCTCTGCTTTAAAGAGACTCTGACACATTGAGGTTTATTTACTAAAGGCAAATAGACTGTGTACTTTGCAAAGTGCGGTTGCACTCTGCAAAAGCAGTTGCTCCAGAGCTTAGTAAATGAGGGGAAGCTCTGCTGACTTCCAACATCCAATCACGTGCAAACAAAAATGCTGTTTTTTTTATTTTCCTTGCATGTGATTGGGTATTCCTTGCAAAGTGAGACTTTAACAAAACAAATGGCCCCTGTCCCTACCTATAACTGGCCTTCACAGCAAGGAGCACATGGAAGGGCTATCACATGAAAGACAAAAACAGAACATTCCATAGCTCAACTCACCAACCAGTCTGCCAACCAACCAAATTAACCTGTCCAACAGTCTGCGCTAAAAACAGGGGTTTGATTAGCACGCATTTGCAAACGCATGCATAAGCTGCAAGGCCTCTTCATGGCACCCTGTGTATGCTTGCAGTCCTAATGCTACTGAATTTATAAGCAGGAGGCCTTGCAGCTTATGCATGCGTTTGCAAATGCGTGCTAATCAAACCCCTGTTTTTAGCGCAGACTGTTGGACAGGTTAATTTGGTTGGTTGGCAGACTGGTTGGTGAGTTGAGCTATGGAATGTTCTGTTTGTCTTTCATGTGATAGCCCTTCCATGTGCTCCTTGCTGTGAAGGCCAGTTATAGGTGGGGGTAGGGGCCATTTGTTTGTTACTGGTGTAAATATTGGTCCGGGGACACACTGTACAGCTTTGTTGCCATTGTGCTCTTGCTGGGTGTCCAGTGTGCTCCTGTTCCTTTAGGGGGATTGGGCTGCCTCCAGTTCCACCTGCCCCTCATCTATCCATTTAATGCATGTGCTTCCATTGTGGAGACGCTTATAAATTCAGAAGCGTTAGGACTGCAAGCATACACAGGGTGCCGTGAAGAGGCCTTGGAGCTTATGCATGCATTTGCAAAAGCTTACTAACTAAACCCCTGTTTTTAATGCAGACTGTTGGACAGGTTAATTTGGTCAGCTGGCAGACTGGTTGGTGAGTTTAGCTATGGAATGTTCTGTTTGTCTTTAAAGTGAGGCTTTACCTCATTTACTAAGCTCTAGTCTAGAGCTACTGCACTTTGCCAAATGCAAAGCCTATTTGTCCTTTGTAAATCAACTCCATTGTTCTAAATGGGTAACATGGCGGAGTCTTTTTAAACAGCTTCCTCTGATATCTACAATGAATTCTCATTGCTCCACGATTATTCTCATTGCTTAGTCTTATTACCATATTATTTGTTTCTGTCCTTTGCCAACCAGATTGTAATGAGACCTGGACAATAGATAACTGCAGAAAAAACACAAGGATAATGTCTTATTAAAGGAGATTTTACTGAGTATCTTCCTTCTATCTGTAACATACAATAATAGTCAATAAACCACTCATCTCAGACTCGAGGAAAATTATACTTTTTATTTGCTGGCTTCAACATGCTAACAGTTAAAACAGATCCATTACGTGGTTCTTCTTGAATTTTCTGAATTTCTGAACAAATAGAAAACAAGAAAACCTACAGTAACTTTGCCAGCGACAACATACTCTTAATTGACAGGGGAGGTTAATACTAATGCTCAGTCTTTGCTCTAGTTCATCAAAAGTCTCAGACGGAACAAGGAGGCGACGTGTGCAGATTTTTAAACAAGCTAAATGAAAAGTACATACGAATCATTCCAACAGTGAGCAGCCCACCGGCAACAAAAGCACAAACTCTGCTCTATCTTCACCCGCCGGAGCAATTTAGAAGTGGATGCTAGGCCCGCTCTTAACCCTTTTGCAGCAGTACAGAAAGCCTCAAATGAAAGTTCTAGAAATTCGAAGATGCAGTTTGGTTGACATAAATGAGAGATGGAAAGGCATCTTCTACTGAAGACAGAGCTATATTCACAGCTGAAACAGGTAATTGGGAATCTTATATTGGGAAGACATATTTTCTTATACATAGCTGACTTCCTGACAAGTAATCCCATTAAAGACAACAGCAGTGTCAGCTTTATTCCCAAACAGTATTTTATTTGGACCTTTCCATAACTTTACAAATCACTGATATGTCACTGAGCTCTAAACTAGTGCTTTTGTATAGGTTGAGATGATAGAAGCAATGTTCTCAGGCAGGATAAAGTATTTCCTCATTTTCCTCTCCCCCCAGTAATCAGACTGTACTATTGTCTCTGATGTGCACTGATGAGCCTGCACTGACAGGCACTGATCTGAGGTGGTACTAATGAAGTGGCACTCATGGGCACTGACAAGGAGGCACTAATATGCAGCACTGTGTGGTGCAGATTCCCCCTGCTGCCCAGAGCCCCCCCCCCCCCACACACACACTTCCCGTATTTCCTCCACAGGGGGATGTTTCAAGATGGATAGCTGAGGGAGGGGCCAGTAAATATGAGTGCAACCTTTCATGACTGGAGCAGCAGAAAAAAAAAAATCAAAGAAATTCTTGGAAACTTCAAAAACTTGCCGTTTTTTACAGGAGAGTCAAAGGACCCAGAGGGTATGGTGGGCTTTTTGGATTACCGTGAGAATGGTATAACCCCTTTCATGACTTTCTTCTTAGATGGCTTGGAACTTGAAAAATGTTAACCATTTGGATCGTTTGATGCAACTGCTGCTAATTTCCATTCATACCACACCAGGATTAAAGTCTTATGACCGACTCAAACTGGACTGTTATCATCGAGCTTCATTTATTTCAAACCTAAATTATTGTAGTGGAGACATTATTTTAAAACTTTTGTGATTTAGTCCAAATAAAATGGTCATACTCCACTCTAGTTAATGATTTGTGCATTCCTTCTTAGTGCATGTTTTACCTGCAACTGTCCCTGCTGCCACACTAGTTGTTTGCACACAAGTGGACTAGTCTGCTACAGTTCTAGGAATGGATTGCAACTACAGGCTTCCTCTCATCTAGCTGCTGAATACTGTAGCTGTACGGCACTCTAATGCCCCGTACACACATGCAGAAATTCCGCCAGCAAAAGTCCGTTGAGAGCTTTTGGTCCAAAAATGCGACCGTGTGTATGCTCAATCAGACTTTTGCTGGCGGAATTCCAACCAGCAAAAGATTGAGAGCATGTTCTCAATTTTTCGGTCGGAAAAAGTTCCTATCTGAAATTCCGATCGTCTGTACCAATTCGACGCTCAAAATTCCTACGCATGCTCGGAAACAATTCGACGCATGCTGGAAAGCATTGAACTTAATTTTCTCGGCTCGTCGTAGTGTTGTACGTTGCGTTCTTGATGGTCGAAAGTTCCGCAAACTTGTGTGACTGTGTGTATGCAAGCCAAGCTTGAGCGGAATTCCGTCGGAAAAACCATCCAAGATTTTTCAGACGGAAATTCCGCTCGTGTGTACGGGGCATACGAAGCCAATTCATTCTCTCTGAAGTGCCTACAGCCTATGAAAATAAAATTGACATTGTGATCTCATGTAATACAAAACTATATTTATTGGCAAGATGCCACAAGTGTGCACCTTTTATTGTTGTGGTGCAGTGTGGTTTTAGGGTAAACAACGTGAATAAACTATCCTCTGAACCTGTTAAAAAGAAAAAAAACAAATTACTAATTCGATATTTCTCCCAGAAAATTCCAAAAAAATAGCAAAGGAAAAAATAGGATGGACAGCACTAAAATAGTAAGATGGTGTGAAAGAAATAAACCAAATAATTTAACTATTAAAAGTCCAAAATAATGCGCCTCCGTGTTGCGGATTCCACTTGCTCAACGGCAGATCGCTCCACTAATCCCCGCTGAGCAGGCACGTGACAGGTTTGTGTCCGCTCGCTGTGCCTGTGGACACAGATACAGTCCCGCTCTCCTCTATGGGGGAATGGAATGGAAATGGACAGCCTGTTCTTTTCCCATCTAATCCATTATGCCAGACAGATGGAAAATAGGACCATCATCCGTCTGGTTTTTCCCAGCAGGATCAGATTGGATGGCGACCACAGAGGAGACTGCAAGGTCCGAACAGGTCTGCCTGAAAAACTGACAAGCGGACCTGATCAAATAGCCTGTGTGAAAGGGCCCTTAGACAGCATCTCACCAAAAGTAAAGCTCCCATTTCAAACAGCACCTGGAATATGCCATGTACTGTATCTCGGTGCAGTCTTCCAGGATTTTTTTCCCTTGTAAGGCAAAGTGGACTTTTACTTGGACAGAATAGTGAAAACAAAGAAACTATCGGGGGAGAATTCTTAGCCTCATTAAACACATTAGCCCTTATTATGAAAAAAAAGGACTTCATAATTATACCTGTTTAACATTTTCTTTTGCAATGTTTGTTTTTTTTTTTTTGTTCCCATCCCAGAGCTGGGCTTTAAATATACAAATATCATTTCTCAATTTCTGTGCAGATACAGGTGTTTTTACATTTTTGTGAATGAGATAAGCGTACTATTCTGTTCACATAAAGCAACTTCTGTATTTTAGATTTACTGCTCTTTTACGGGGTAGGTACAACATTTTTATTTCATTTACAAGGAGCCAAATCTAAAATTAAACATCCTGCCTGTTCCCAGAAAAAGTAGAAAATACCAGGATTTTGTAAGGGTTAGAAAAACAGACAAGACTCCTCCGATACGAAAATATGTTAAAAGCGCAGTTTAGGAACTCGGCTGGAGTCATCCGTGGGGTGCATATACTAATATGTTTCTGATGTGACTCTTCAAGTCGATTTCCCAGGAATAAAGACTGATGCTGTCTATTATTAATCAGATCAAACACCGGGAATGGAAGATAAATGCTTGGTGCCCCTGTCTTTTCAAATTATTTTATATGTAAATGTTGCAAGACCATGGTCTGCACACAAATCCTAACCTGTGTTTTAACTTTTTCTTATTACATTACTGCTGCTCTCTTTGACTCTGCAGCTGATGGACTACACACCTTTGCTCCATCTATTGCTCCATCCATGGCCTTAAGGGTGAGGACTTGAGGGCCCCATTGCATACATTTACAGGTGGGACATTGTTCCATCCTTTAATATGAGAACCCTTTGTGGATATGATACACCCTCCACAAGACATACACATATCAATTAGACCTTTACATACAAGTTGGACATTACCCTGACAGTGCAAAATCTTCTCATAAGGGAATATGAGCAATCTCTTGGAGCACGGGTGGATTTAGGGTGTCCTTTGGATGGTGCCTTTCGGTCTGGTACGTATGAATATCTCATTCCGAGTATCTGAGTGTGGTCCCTCAGCTGCTGGTGAAAATATTTTATATTTGGGAACTACAGTATTTGGAGTGGTGCAAATCACAAGGTCCCTGAGGAAGATCTGCACTTTATAGTGCAATTGAAATGCGTCGGACACTCATTTGCGAAGCTCCCTCCTTCCTTTTTTAAGCTGGTTCCCCCTTATATATGTTTTTATCATCAGCAATATGCATTCCATGTTATACTATTAATTGATTGATTGTTGAATAAAATTTGTATTTTTTTTACTGCCACTGCCTTGCGTCCATTTAAAGTCCCAAACTTTGAGGAATCTCGTTCTTTAATATATACCGGGATGGGACGCATAGGCAGCACAGTTGGTTAGATGAGGCAAAGCTTTATTATTACTGCTGCTCACAGTGGTTTTGCCCATTGGCCACTACATGTCTACAGTTTTGCAGGGACGCAGTGGGGATGTGATGCCAGATGGGTGGAACCACGGTGCACAGGGGGATGCATCATACACAACGGAAAATAATCTTTAGCTTTGCAAGTGATTGAAGATCAGTGCATGGTGATGAAACTGGTAATGGGGGAACTCTTCTTTTACTGGCTGCTTTGGGGAGGGGGTTGCGTGGTTTATTTTTGGTATAGGGTTGCTTTACAGTGAACCAACTTTCTTGAACTGCATAGGACAAGCATAGGTTTACTTTGAACATTGTTCACAATGAAAATCATTTAGTTTGCACTAACATATTTATCTATCTTGATATCATTGTTCATTCTGCCAGATTTGTTTCTCAGGCTAATTCTTGACAATAGGAATTTTTTTTTGAATTGCGTTGCTTTTTTCTGTTTTGAAGTTAAAATTCTGTTGATAAAATGTGAAAAATTATATCATAGCTTGTCAAAAATGACAATACAAAACTTGAAAATACACATTGATATGGTCTTTAATAACTAACAATACTGAACAATATGAACAAATAATGCTTTAATAAAACAAACATTGTAACATCTAGATAAATTGAAAAAATATTTTTGTACATTGCTTCAAATTAACTCGAGTCGTAAAAAATATACAACAAAAATGCTTAGAAAAAAAAAAAGAAAAAAAACTATTAGTATGCCAAAGTTTTATAAAAAAAAAAAAAAACACACCTCTAAGACATAGCTTCCAAATATTGGCAATATCACCCTTTGGGGGGGGGGGGGGGGGGGGGCACTGAAATGATCCAGGAGGGTGGTATCCTTAGATGCTATTGAGGGGCATCGAATAAAAGTAAAGTGGCGGTGGAAGCATTATGAAAGCATAGAAGAGTAGAAACTTTTGAAAAACTGTTCATACATGTTTCATCTGTTGGGTAACATTGAGTTAAAGTCGTAGTGATTACAATAATTTCCAAATAACACACAATTTGCAAGTTACAACCAATCAGCAGGCAAGTCTGCCGACAGGTCTTAAAGCTCAACTTGGGGCAGAAAAAAAAACTATCCCTTGCAGTGGGGCTGCACCCACACTGCAAGAGTTAAGTGTTCCTTTTCTCCAGGGTTGGGGATAAACCCTGATACATACCCGAACCTCCACTTCATGGCAAATGACGCTCCCCCACAATCCAGTGGAGGACTATTCCTGGTGTCCTCACATCTAGAGCAGGGCTATGGACGCTGGTCTGGGCTTGATGACATCAGGACGCAAGACTGCTAGAGCACAGGGGGTTCAGGAGCTGCAGGGATCAGTCTTGTGCCAAGAGGAGTGGAGGATCAGGTAAGTATATTTCCTTTCATCTTTATCCTAGGACGCAGGTAGACATATAGATGCATAAAAGTACACAAATTTGTCACTGAATCCTTGTGTTTGTTCGCTTTAAGAAGGTACGTTTCCAGGGAATTTCTGAGTATTTGTTTTCTGAAAGGGGGGGTGGTAGGCCACTGCTCTAAGAGATTTATCTTTGGTGAGTCACTAGCTGAGTGCTTCATATCTAAAGGCATATTGGGGCTTGGGGAAGAGCAGAACAAATTGATTCCTGATCATGTGATTATAGCCGACAGATGCTCATACTTGACATTAACTTGATTATTGAGACACAAAAGCATGATACTACATGAAATGGATCTTGCCCAATTCACGCTCCTAAAAAACAAAAAAGATCTTAAAACTGTTCTTAGTTGGAAGGCCACAGTTTTATTGATTTACACCTACTGGTAATTATTAAAAACATATTGGCAAAAAACACTGATAACATGCAGTTGACAACAAAAACCTGTGCCATTCAAAGGTGAAATATGAGCACCAAACATTGCATGGCTTTAAGGCCTGTCCAACTAGCTGCCCACTGAGGGCATCATTTAGAGACCATTCTACCACTGGCAAGCTAACCCCACCAATAAACCTGTGAAAATAACAAAAAAATAGGGCAATAACCTGACTGGCAGCTGAACGAGGCTATAGGGCGAGTGTGGCCTCTTGCAACCACTAATTAGTCCCCCACCTTCTGATCCCCCCCTCATTTAGGGGGCTGAAGCATATCTAAACCCAAAAAACAAAAGTGTAATATCTTGTAGCTTACCAATCCTAAGCTAAGAACATTTTCAGCAAGTAGAGAAAATGCCAGTTGATCTTGCCAGATCAACTTCTGGTGAGCTTAAAAGAAAGCACAACAATTCTTAGCTTTATTGTATAAACTGATAGTCTCATCAATCCACCATGTAATGTGTGACAACCATGGCTTCCTCCATAGATACAGAGGAGAAAAAAAAAACGCAAATACAAAAGGCACAGAAAGCGTGTTATTCTCAGGATTACCAGTTGAACACAAAGGAAAAAAAAGACTACCACCACATCTAAGGACTGGTAAGTTGCAATATATTACATTTTTGTTATTGGCTTTAGACACACTTTCAGCACTAAACCCAGCATCCTTGAATAGTTAGGGAGCATGGATTTTAAAGGGACTCCTAACTTTACCGTATGCTTCCAGCAGTGAGCAGCCCTTTTCATTAGAAATTCATTCCTCCAGCAATGCACTGACATCTTATAGGCTAATGCCCCATACACACGATCAGAAATTCCGTCTGAAAAAACTTGGATGGTTTTTCCGACGGAATTCCACTCAAGCTTGCCTTGCATACACACGGTCACACAAAAGTTCTCTGAACTTTAAACCGTCAAGAACGCGGTGACGTACAACACTACGACGAGCCGAGAAAATTAAGTTCAATGCTTCCGAGCATGCGTTGACTTGTTTCTGAGCATGCGTGGTTTTTTGCGCGTCCGAATTGCATACAGACAAATGCATTTTCGGATAGGCGGAACCGGCTCTCAGTCTTTTGCTGGCTGGAATTCTGCCAGCAAAAGTCCGATGGAGCATACACACGGTCGGAATTTCTGACCAAAAGCTCACATCCAACTTTTGCTGGCGGAATTTCTGATCGTGTGTACAGGGCATAAGTTCACCTTTCCAGGCAGAATTTCACTTTTCATAACAAATAAAAGCCTTTTCTACTGTCTTTTCTGCCCAAGCCATCCCAAGGTGCTTATCTCTCACTTACCTAGTCCATGGCAGCTTTGAATCTGCGACTAAACAGGTAGAGAGGTAAAAGTCCAACTAGACCACTGTGAGTGCAGGTAAGAACAGGGAGCACACCCTAGCTCCAAGCTGCAGCAATGTCAAAGGAAAAGATTCATAAGCCACACATCATGAAGCAGACCAATGTGCATAAAGTGAGATGAATGGCAGCCTCAGCCCGGACTCTATCCAGGCCACGCCCCCAACTTATTTTGTCCCACCCCTTGAAGCCTAATCAAGGGGATTATGATCCTGCTCATGATTAAGCTCCAAGGGGTGGAGCAAAACATGTTAGGGACGTGGTCTGGCTGTAGTCTGGCCTGAGGCTGCCATCCATCTCACTTCATGCACGTGGGTCTGCTTCATGTGCGGCTTATGGATCTTTTCTTTTGGCATTGCTGCAGCTTTGAATCTTCACCTCTCTGTTCAAAGTTTTAAAAAATGCATTTTGAGCCCTGACTTCCTGTATCATGTAACCATCCAGGAAACGTCATTTATCATCATGTACTGCCTTACTGCATCACAGAATAGGGCTGTCTCTGGACCACACCTTCCTCATCATTATCATCAATATACCACTTCTTTTTTTTATTTCCACTTACCTTTCTATTCCTTCCTTTAAGGTGGCCATACACAGTACCATCTGACTGTACACTCTCCTTTGGATCAACCATCGGCTATGTAGTACAAGGACCTCCCTGATTTGATATAAATTGAATAGATTCTTTAGGTGGGCCCTCCTATTACATAGTTTTAGTAAATATCAAGGAAATTTGATAGAGATTGTAGAATTAGATTGCATAGTGTATAGCCAGATTTATACAAATACCTGGGAAGGAGTAGGTGGAGAAGCTCAGCTATAATTTTTCTTGTGTAAACACACCAATTTCACTTTCAGGCCCCACTTACACCTAGCGTAGTGGGAGCGCATTTTTTTTTGGCACTTTTTTCTGCGACTTGCATAGCGCAGATTTCAATGGGCTGCCCTTCACATGACAAAGTAGCTCATAAGACATTTTGGCATGTTGCAGTTTGCACATTTATTATTGTGCGTTTTGCCGCGTTTGTCATGTGTTTTTTTCACGCTGCAAAACATGTTTGCTTCTGCATCTGGGGTGCCATTAACACTTAATGGCATTGAAAGAACGACAAGTTAAATTTTATGTGTATAAAGGTGGCCATACACTACACAATCTAATTGTATAATTTCTGTAAATCTGCTTTAGATTTACCATAAATATATAATAGGAGGACACACCTATCTATCCAATCAGGCAGGGCCTTGCACTACATAGTTCATGGTAACTCTAGATGAGGTTACGCAATCAAATTGTATAGTGTATGGTGAGCTTTACAGACTTCCAGGGGCACACTTCTCCTATTTTCAATATTACAGCTCTGCTCCACAATCGGCTGTTATATGATCGCTCAGCTCCTGCACACTCTGTCAAATTAACAATCTATGCAAAATTAAAGTAAGGTACAAAATGACTGATCAGCAAAGAAAGACACTGGCTCTGTACTCAGGGAGAAGGATGCTCACTGACAGTGATTGCAGGTAACTACAGGGTTGGGTGGGAGCAATCTCCTGGAGGGGGAGGGCAGGTGCAGGGTGTGTGTAAATGAAGTCAGCTGCTGAAGTTCTTCCTTAGGCCACTAACAGTTTTTATGTCCCAATTAAAGAACATATACCAGTAAGTCACAGAGGCGTTTCTATAGGAGAAACTGGAGGCTAAGGTAATGTCTGCTTGGAATAATAATTTTTCTTTTCTCCAACAGAGGTAGATTAATGATATATTGGTACCTACAGAAGCTGGAATTTAGAGGAAAAAAAAAAAAAAAAAAAAGGCGAACTTAGCCTTTAAAGGATTCATTTACTTTTGGCATAAAACAGCCCATGCAGTGTTGTGAAGAAATATCTTGCTTAATTTAAGTTACATACAGTAACTGTAGACCATGTTGGTCCCTCCTAAAGACTGTCCAAAAAAAACCCTTTATGCCGCGTACACACGAGCGGATTTTCCATTCGGAAAAAACTTGGATGGTACGGTGACGTACAAGACTACGACGAGCCGAGAAAATGAAGTTCATTGCTTCCGAGCATTCGTCGAATTGTTTCCGAGGAAGCGTAGGAATTTTGCGTGCCGGAATTTGTACAGACAATCGCATTTTCGGGTAGGAACTTTTTCCGACCGAAAAATTGAGAACCTGCTCTCAATCTTTTGCTGGTGGGAATTCTGCCAGCAAAAGTCCAATGGAGCCTACACACGGTCGCATTTTCCGACCAAAAGCTCTCATCGGTCTTTTGCTGGCCGAATTTCCGATCGTCTGTACGCGGCATAATGGCCAATTCCACTGCTGCTACAAGGTGAGAAACTGCACACTGCACATGTGCAACCTTTGAATAGGAGCGGCATTTGATCCTTTGATGCCGTACCATACTATTGTAGCGTCCTGGAAACAGGACAAAGGGGAATCTGCCATCAGAAGCTTTTTTTTTTTCACAGGCTTGGGGAGGACCAACATGCAAAAAGTGATCTAACCTTTTATTCTCTACAGTACAGATAAATATTTGTTATGGGCAGCATTGACCAGGAGGTTGCGTTTTAGCTAAAGAAAAACTGGATTTTCACTTTAAGTAGACCGTGTGCCCATATCTGACAGGAGCTTTGAGAAATGGGTAAAATACAAATAGTACCGCATTAGCTCTGTAGACAATGGAAGGAAAAGTACAGAACATACTGCCACCACGTTCCCACACAATGCTGCAATGTTCTCAAGGCATTTTCAGAGGTGGCCTATTAATATCTGCTGAATAGCTAACCTGTTTTATAAGTCCATGAAATGTGCCAGTGTGTAGGAGTGGGGCAGCTGGGAGTCAGTGTATGGAGCACAGAAGGTCTGCAGGTATGCTGAGCTCAGCCTTTTATACATCCAGCATGCCTGCTCATGTCTACAGAGAGACAGGCGGAATACAGCAGGTGCTACACACACTACGGAAACGTGTCTGACAAACATGAATGCATTTGGAAAAGCCAAGGCCTAAGAGAAAATGTATAAAATATGTGTCTTGGAAAATCATAATCTTTCACTAATCATACTTATGTATATTTCATTTTCCTTTGTACGACTGTCAGAAAATAATATAATTTTTATATATATATATATATATATATATATATATATATATATATATATATATATATATATATATATATATATATACATACATACATACACACATATATATATATATATATATATATATAGCAGCCATTTGCTAAAATCTTTTAAGTTCATTTTTTTTCCTCATTAATGTACACACAGCACCCCATATTGACAGAAAAACACAGAATTGTTGACATTTTTTGCAGATTTATTAAAAAAGAAAAACTGAAATATCACATAGTCCTAAGCATTCAGACCCTTTGCTCAGTATTTAGTAGAAGCACCCTTTTGATCCAATACAGCCATGAATCTTTTTGGGAAAGATGCAACAAGTTTTTCACACCTGGATTTGAGGATCCTCTGCCATTCCTCCTTGCAGAGCCTTTCCAGTTCTGTCAGGTTGGATGGTAAATGTTGGTGGACAGCCATTTTTAGGTCTCTCCAGAGATGCTCAATTGGGTTTAAGTCAGGGCTCTGGCTGGGCCATTCAAGAACAGTCACGGAATTGTTGTAAAGCCACCACTTTGTTATTTTAGCTGTGTGCTTAGGGTCATTGTCTTGTTGGAAGGTCAACCTTCGGCCCAGTCTGAGGTCCTGAAAACTCTGCAGAAGGTTTTCGTCCAGGATATCCCTGTACTTGGCCACATTCATCTTTCCCTTGATTGCAACCAGTCGTCCTGTTTCTGCAGCTGAAAAACACCCCCACAGCATGATGCTGCCACCACCGTGCTTCACTGTTGGGACTGTATTGGACAGGTGATGAGCAGTGCCTGGTTTTCTCCACACATACCACCTAGAATTAAGGCCAAAAAGTTCTATCTTGGTCTCATCAGACCAGAGAATCTTATTTCTCACCATCTTGGATTCCTTCAGGTGTTTTTTTAGCAAACTCCATGCGGGCTTTCATGTGTCTTGCACGGAGAAGAGGCTCTTGTTGGGCCACTCTGCCATAAAGCTCCGACTGGTGGAGGGCTGCAGTGATGGTTGACTTTCTACAACTTTCTCCCATCTCCCGACTGCATCTCTGGAGCTCAGCCACAGTGATCTTTGGGTTCTTCTTTACCTCGCTCACCAAGGCTCTTCTCCCCCGATAGCTCAGTTTGGCCGGACGGCCAGCTCTAGGAAGGGTTCTGGTCTTCCCAAACGTCTTTAATTTAAGGATTATGGAGACCACTGTGCTCTTAGGAACCTGAAGTGCAGCAGAAATTTTTTTGTAACCTTGGCCAGATCTGTGCCTTGCCACAATTCTGTCTCTGAGCTCTTCAGGCAGTTCCTTTGACCTCATGATTCTCATTTGCTCTGACATGCACTGTGAGCTGTAAGGTCTTACATAGACAGGCGTGTGGCTTTCCTAATCCAGTTCAATCAGTATAATCAAACACAACTGGACTCAAATGAAGGTGTAGAACCATCTCAAGGATGATCAGAAGAAATGGACAGCACCTGAGTTAAATATATGAGTGTCACAGCAAAGGGTCTGAATACTTAGGACCATGTGATATTTCAGTTTTTCTTTTTTAATAAATCTGCAAAAATGTCAACAATTCTGTGTTTTTCTGTCAATATGGGGTGCTGTGTGTACATTAATGAGGAAAAAAATGAACTTAAATGATTTTAGCAAATGGCTGCAATATAACAAAGAGTGAAAAATTTAAGTGGGTCTGAATACTTTCCGACCCCACTGTATATGACCCAGACCGGCATTCAATCAAGCCGGTTCACACATGTCCGGGGAGGCCGCAGTCTGTTTTTGAAAAAAAATCTTGTGCGACTTTGGGTCCGGTTCAGGTGTGAATTTAATTAGAAATTTGCATCTGAATCACACCTGAACCAGTGAACAAAACCGCACTGGGCTCCGGACTGCAAACCGCACTGGACATGTGTGAACCTAAAGGTAACTCCAGTCAAACATAAAGATATTACAACGAAAAAAAAAATAAATAGCAGCAGCTATGAGTCTGGTCATCTACATCAGTGTTTCTTAGTCAAGGCACCCTTTAAAATTCTGCACAATCTCAAGGAACCCCGATATAAAATATAAAAAAGGAATAGTTTTAAATAATTCAGCAACATGTACACACATAAGACACCCAACATTAGAGGTGATTTATTCTTACAAAGCAAATACACCTTTGCACATTGGCACTGACTAGTATTCCAATATTTCTTTTCTCCCTCAGGGGAGGGACAAACAAAGATGCTGTGCAGACACCCAGGGCCCCTGATAAGGGAGTACAGCCAGCCCTCCTGTACTGGGCCAAGGCCTCATCAGTTCAAAGGGGGACCCAGGCACCTGCCAAGCAGGAGGGCCAGCAGTACTGTCTTATTGCTGACACTTGTGATTCTTGTACAGTGCTGTCAGGTTCTACTTTTCTTTTCTTATTCCAGCTGCACTGCAGGTTCAGCGGTTCTAGTAGCTTCTCCCTGCTGTCTGGGACCTCTGTGTGCCCCTTTACCCAACAGTGCTGCTGTTTTCCCTCCTCTCCTGCTGCCAGCTGCTGAGGGCACACAGGCAGGTTATTTCAGGATGGTGAGTGGGGGGGGGGGGCTCACCATCCTGAATGAACACAGTGAGCAATCGGTACTGATTGCTTTCTGTGGGGGTGCAGATATTGTCTCTGTGCCCCTAATCACTTGAATGGGTCTTGTTTGATGGGGGGGGGGTATAATTTCTTCCATGGCTGCAAAACATAGCATCACGGGCACTGCATTTTAGCAAAAATCATTTGATATTTTCAGAGGAGGGGGGCCCTGTCAGGTAGGCTGTACGGGGCCCCGTGATTTCTATCAGCAGTTCTGCAGACACCCAATGTCCTGCTTATTAAGCGTATATGTCATTGATTGTTAGGATACTGGAAGGAACTTAACTACTTGAATACCAGGCCTATTCTGACTTTTTGTTTACATGTAAAAATCTTTATTTTTTGCTAGAAAGTTCCGTAGAACCCCCAAGCTCTACATACTTTTTTTTGCACAGCCCCTAGAGAATAAAATGGTGGTTGTTGCAATTTTTCTATGTCAACAGGTATTTGCGCAGCGGTTTTTCAAACGCAATTTTTTTTGGAAAAAATAAATTTTGATGAAAATTAGTAGAAAAAAAAATACACAATATATAACCCAATTCTTTAGTAGGGTATAAAAGATTATGTTACACTGAGTAAATAGATACCCAACATATAATGCTTTAAAATTGCATACGTTCATGGAATGGCGATAAACTACGATACTTAAAAATCTCTATATACGATGCTTTAAATTTTTTTACAATTTACCAGTTTATTTACAAAAGAGATCTAGCACTAGAATTATTGCTCTCGCTATAACGTTTGTGGCGATACCGCACATATGTGGCGCGAACACCGTTTACATATATGTGTGTGTGACCTACGTATGCAAGCGAGCATGGAGTGACAGGGGCACGTTAACATTTTTTAAAATTTTCTTTTACACTGTTTCTTAAAACAAAAATTTGATCACTTTTATTGCTCTTACAAGGAATGTAAACATCCCTTGTGACAGCCATAGGCAGTGACAGGTACTCGTTATGGAAAGATCTGGGGTCTATTAGATCCCAGATGTCTCCACTGCCCTTATAAGAATCTGATCACACCAAGATCAGTGTGATCAGATGTTTTACCAATTTTAAAATGGAGCTGTTTATATCCAGGAAACCAGAAGTGACAAAAAATGCTTTATGCTTCTGGTTTTCTAGACCATAGGTGATCTGAGATGATCCACTCTCTGGTCACCTCTTTTGTAAGCCAGCTCCCTGCTGGGATAGGGGAGTATAGAGCAACCACAGGGCCATGCGGAGGAGCCCCTTTTCCGCCTGTAAAAGCAATCCAGCAGCTAGTGAGCCGCTAGGATGGCTTTTACAAAAGCTGGTCACCTGCAGAAAAAAACAACACTGGGATAATAACTGTAGCTGCAGACATCATCCCAGTATAACCACTCACAATCAATCACGTACATGTACATGGTTTGGTGGCAAGTAAAGGCAGGTTTGATCCACCTGCCTTCTATACAGTTTTTGCGCATTTTTTGTTTTTAGACATTTTGCCAAGGCACCCCTGAAGACACTTGAAGGCACCCAGGCTGCCTAGGCACCCTGGTTGAAAAAGGTTAATCTATATAATGAACCTTGATCTTTTTTCAACATCACTTATCTACTAGATAGGTCTCATACACACAGGGAGTTTGAATCTCTCCTCTGAACACCATTTACTCCTGGCAGGAAAATGCCCCTAAACCTGAGTATTGCACATGCTTTAAGGAGCGTCAAGTGTTTGAGTATTTATGGAGTCTATTAGCCAGAATATAAAACTTATTCTGGCCATTGGAATGAATGAATGCTCAAGCGCTAAATGTGTTTAGCATTTAGGCACTGCCCAAAAGCTCCTCTCCTGAACGTGCTAGTGATTTTTTTTTTCACTCTGTAAACGCTCCTCTTCAAAGATGCCTATAAACGCCTATGTACGCATAAACACAGGCTAATGCCACGTACACGTGGTCTAACTTTCCGACGTAAATAGTGCGATCGGAGCTGGTTGTCGGAAATTCCGACCGTGTGTAGGCTCCATCGGACAGTTTCCATTGGAATTTCCATCGCACAAAATTTGAGATCTGGTTCTCAAATTTTCCGACAACAAAATCCGTTCGTGTAAATTCCGATCGTGTGCACACAATTCCAACGCACAGTGCCACGCATGCTCAGAATCAAGCAGAAGAGCCGCACTGGCTATTGAACTTCATTTTTCTCGGCTCGTCGTACGTGTTATATGTCACCGCGTTCTTGACGTTCGAAATTTGACAAGATTGTGTGACCGTGTGTATGCAAGACAAGTTTGAGCCAACATCCGTCAGAAAAAATCCATGAATTTTGTCAGAAAGTTCGACCAATGTCCGATCGTGTGTACGGGGCATAACACAGAGGTGCTTTTACAGGTTAAAAAAAAAAAAAATCAATTGTCTGTAAAAGAGGCATTTTTTTAAGCCCTGTTTCCCCTAGACGGGGACATATCACGTATTGATTAGCGGTAAGCTTTATACGCATGGTATATGAATCTAATATACTGTATGTATGGCACCCATTTTTTTATGCATTTTCAGAGGATTATTAATAAACATGACTTAATAACATGAATTTGTCCATTTGTAGAGTATTCAAAGCACAAGGAGAACAGCAAATGTTTGCTGCAGGGTGGATTTGATTTAAGTAAAAAAGGCTTGATTTAAATAAACTCAATTTAAATCATAATTTTTAAAGAGCAACTGTCATCTGTCCCACAGCGGCTCCTCCTCTGACCCGCTGTTCACTCACCAACAGTCCTATTAACTTTATTGGGACGGCTGGTGATGCAGCAGTGGCACAACAAGGTGAGGGACGTGGCGGCAGCATGTGAGTGGATGGCCCCTAACAGGCTCTGCCATGATGGATCTAAAATGACAGGTTCTCTTTAAATGTAAGGACTTATTCTAGCTGGTAGTTACAATCTTTATTATTTGAAAACAAGATGAAGGTTTCCTATTTAGAATAATAAGCTGTCAGGTTGGTAAAACAGCGATATCAGAACCGATTCAATCGCACAGTTTGTAGTGTACATAGATTTTCAAAACAATGGGATAAAGGAATAATCCTGAACTTTTTTGTATCTTTGTTTTGTATTATATTTTATTAAAATAAATTTGATTTAAATAAAAAAAAACCTGTTTGCTGTCTGTAGTTTATGGAATTTTCTGAGCATTTTCAAAGATTTTCCTATCACATTTAACACGTTTCTCTCATCAGCAGTCATATACAACGTAATAGAGAGATTTTAATAACAAACAAGATTTACCAATTTTACAATCATTTTCAAAAAATATTCACCTATCTGTAATGAGAAAGCTGGTGGGCAAATCCTATTTCGTACTGTAATTTCTCTATTACGTTGTAAACAGCTGCTGATGGGTGAAACGTGTTGAATGTGATGCGTAAATGCTATTTGAAAACAATGGGCGAATAAGGCAAACCCACTCAAATACTAAAATACAGACAAACGATTGTTCAAGGTGAAAACGTAACCTTGAACATTCATTAGGGTTTTTGTATGTAAAACTTTGGTGTTAGCTGCCTAGCTATTGAAATCCCTAGCACTGACTTTTATTCATTTATTTTGGTTACAGCCAAACAATTGTCCAGCAAACATTATACTGGGCGAGTCACATGCAAGAGAACCCAAATCTGCAGGAATATGCCCTGAACTGAACATCCGGCATAAGCATTAAAGTGAGTGCCTAACTCCCCCCTCCCACTCCAACACTATTGTGATCCCTTACTGCTTAATGCCTGGTAAACACAATGAGATTATCGGAAGAATGATCGTCAGTTTTTTGTTTGTTTTTTTTTTGGTATGCTAATCTCATTTTGAAAATGAAGAGTTTACTAAAGTTACGAAAAAACATTCGGAAGTGATGTGTTGTAGTGTATTTGTATTGTATTGTATTTTCGGATGACGACTATACTGATTAAATAAAAATCGTACGATCTGGTATTGTACGGGAAATTTTTTTGTGCTTGTCGGATAATATCAGATGAACTGTCATGATCGGCTCTCGAAAGCTGTGTACTAACAATCAGATTATCGTTTCAAAAGCGGTATTTTTCGTACTGTTTTCTTATTGTGTGTACAGGGCTTTACACTTTGCCTAAAATGTAACACTTCAATCCCTAACTTTCATTTCTAACCCCTGACATTAACACTAGGCCTGCTCACTCCTATGCATTATGACAAATGCATTATAATGCATAGGGATTGATTTACTAAAACGGGAGAATGCAAAATCTGTTGCAGCTCTGCATAGAAACAAATCGGCTTCCAAGTTTAAGCCTAGGCTCACACGGATGCGGAAACCAGCGCGATTACAGCACCGGTTCCCGCATCGCATCTCTCCTGCAGGCAGTTCACACTGCCCTCTGCGAACCGCTGCGGGTGTCATTACGATCGCAGTGCAAGCTGTGAACTCACACAGGAATCGGATCACATAGGTGAGGACACCCATGTGATCCGAATTTAAGTGCGGGGGCAAAAAAATTCCCTGTACTTTTCTCCTGCGAATTTAAAGCAAGTTCAGCCATACAACTGGACTCGCATCTCACAGACATCGCATATGATCTGCACTGCAGTTGCCGGTGTGAATCATTTGCGATGTCTGATCGCAGCAGTGTGAACCTGGGCTTAACTGAACAAGCTGACATTAGAAGCTGATTGGCTACCATGCACAGCTGCACCAGATTTTGCACTCTCTAGTTTTAGTAAATCAACCCCATAGTAACTCATGTGCTCATCCAGATGTGTACAATGCATTAACATGCAGATATACGTATTTTTTTTTGCAAACTGATGCATGTTGATGAGTTAATTGAAATCAATAAAAGCACATGGAAAAACGTGTGCCAATGTGCATTGGATATGCCCATTTCCCACTATTGCAGCTTGTCACCAAAGCTTTTTACAGGCCAAGTCAATCACCTACAACAGATGATGGAATCTTTAAAAGTGAACCTAACATTAAAATTGGCACTTTATATAAATCAGGAGGCCATATTTCAGCATTTTCAAATAAAAATGTAATACATTTTGATTACTTGGCATGAATAAAAATACTGCTATTCCTGAGCACCCAGGTACACATTGTGGAGATTTGGCAGCCCATTTAAAATGAATGATCTGCTTTACACCACGCACATTAAGTGCACATACATTACCGCAAAGAAAGAAAAAAAAAATGTATAAATGGGTCCTTCCTGTAGATGGTCTACTGTTTTCCATTAGAAACTAAATATGAGGGTGTAAAAAGATTGCCCCTATATTCATAGATACTGCATTTATTGGCGTATAACATGCACTTTTTCACCCTGAAAATTGGGTGCAAATAGCATGTGCGCGTCATACGCTAATTCTTCAATTTTAGTTGCCTCGGAGGGGACAAGGAGGGGGGTGGGACGAGCGCCGTCAGATTACATACAGTGATAATGTTCCCTGTCCCCTCTAGGCTGCAGATTGGCATCGATCAGGCTGCATTGATGGTAATGGTGAGGCTGCTGCATTGATGGCACTTGTGAGGCTGCATTGATGTGGACTGATAAGGCTGCATTGATGGCACTTGTGAGGCTGCAGATGGGCATAGATCAGGCTGCACTGATGGCAATGGTGAGGCTACAGATGGGCACTGACCCTTATTGTGCTTCAAAGTTCCTTTTTTTTAGATTGTAGTTTTTTCCCTGAAACCTCCCTCTTAAAATTAATGTGCGTGTTATATGCCGATAAATACGGTAATTACAAGAGACATTTTTTATTTAAAACATTAACACACGTTGATAAGATGACACATATAGTCATTGCCAAGCTTCTTATGCAGTGGATAGCTATACCTCAACCATGCAACAACCAACCAATCACTTACCTCACAGCAACCGCCTAGGGCAAAACCAGTTGCTGATTGATAACTGAAGCTGGTAAATCAAAAACTTTAGCCACCCTGACAGTGCACATGCCTAGCGATTGACCTAATTTTAATGCACAAATTTGGTTGCCCGTGTGGACACAAATATTTAAAATCATACATTGAGATACAGCATTGTTTTCTTATAACAGATGTTATTTACGTGAGGCAGTACAAAAAGAACCAAAAGCCAAAAGTATTGTGAGATATAGCATTGCCCCCTAAAGACATAATGTAATTATATGTCCTCATTTCAGCACAAAACCCAAATACATGAAGCTCAGTCTTTGCTTATGGGTAAGTGGGCGCAGTTGTGGGCGCAGTCATGTCAGTCATTCCTTTTTGCCCCTTTTAGCCATCAGTGCATCTAGAACCATTACTGTATAGCGCATATAGTCATAATTTTACAGAGCATAGAAATTGCATTTTTAAAACACGTATTAATAAAATCAACTAGATTACAATTACCATCTTCACAACTATGGCACTTGTACATATCTAAAAAAATCCTTTTATGTAATATGTTTTATATATATTGTTTTTTTTATAATAGACACTTTAAAAGTCTTCTTATGTTTAAGTATAGAACAGTCCCCTTTGTACTCTACCTAATAAATGGTTTCCTTTCATCATTTACCTGCATCAAGTTGATGATAATGTATGGTAGGTGGTAGGCTTAGAAGGCATTCCCATAAAACATTATCAGGCACATAGTTCATCAGCAGTAATAGGACAATAGGTTGCCTACCCCTGCTACATGGCCTCAAGTGATCCTTCTTTCATTCTTTTGTTAAGTACACAGTATTTTTTTTATATAACATTTCTTGCGCCAAACCAAGCAAACCTGTAATGATCATTGTAGGAAACTTTTACATTTCCCATAGATTTTTATTCATTTACCTCGTAAAAAAAGCCACACATTCAATATACACAGAGTACCAACACAAAGGACAGGGAGATCAAAACATTTTATTTTGTATGTTCCTCTAGACTTCCTTGGCTATAATCTATATGTAGCCTTTACGACTTTACCGCTAGCTTTTTTCCTAATCTGCTGCCAAACTTCAGGGGAAGCGTGCTTTTACAGTGATATGTCTTTTCACAAAGGAAAAGCCTAGGATGATGACATTTTCATTAGATTTCATAAGTCACCTGCTGACAACATTCCTGACGAGTTTTAAATTATTTACGCAGAATTTTGGATCTGATTTGTTCCTATGTATAAGCCGAAAACATGCCATGTGTCTTTTTTATATTATTCTGTAAAACACCATTAATGAATCCTCTATTGGTATACTAGCGCTTGTTAAATGTCAAAATAAGGGATTAAAGAGGTTTTTCTAGTTTAAGCAAAAAAATTTTTTAAAAAAGTACTAGGACTGTCTAATGATATTTGTACCTTTTATTTTATCTTAAAAGTAATATGTAGTGGCTTTGTTTACTTTACTATGGATGCAACTAAAAATACATTTCAATGCAATATATATATATATATATATATATATATATATATATTTTTTAGTTCATTAAATAGGAAATATTACATCAACAGTCGCGCTTACATGTGACATATAAACAGAACCAGTCAATGTGAAAAAATAAGACATTAAATAACACTCATGGAAAAAAAAATATACAGTGGGGACAGAAAGTATTCAGACCCCCTTAAATTTTTCACTCTGTTATATTGCAGCCATTTGCTAAAATCATTTAAGTTCAATTTTTTTCCTCATTAATGTACACACAGCACCCCCATATTGACAGAAAAACACAGAATTGTTGACATTTTTGCAGATTTTAATAAAAAAGAGAAACTGAAATATCACATGATCCTAAGTATTCAGACCCTTTGCTCGGTATTTAGTAGAAGCACCCTTTTGATCTAATACAGCCATGAGTCTTTTTGGGAAGGATGCAACAAGTTTTTCACACCTGGATTTGGGAATCCTCTGCCATTCCTCCTTGCAGATCCTCTCCAGTTCTCTCAGGTTGGATGGTAAATGTTGGTGGACAGCCATTTTTAGGTCTCTCTAGAGATGCTCAATTGGGTTTAAGTCAGGGCTCTGGCTGGGCCATTCAAGAACAGTCACAGAGTTGTTGTGAAGCCACTCCTTCTTTATTTTAGCTATGTGCCTTAGGGTCATTGTCTTGTACCTTTGGCCCAGTCTGAGGTCCTGAGCACTCTGGAGAAGGTTTTCGTCCAGGATATGCCTGTACTTGGCCGCATTCATCTTTCCCTCAATTGCAACCAGTCATCCTGTCCCTGCAGCTGAAAAACACCCCCACATCATGATGCTGCCACCACCATGCTTCACTGTTGGGACTGTATTGGACAGGTGATGAGCAGTGCCTGATTTTCTCCACACATACTGCTTAGAATTAAGGCCAAAAAGTTCTATCTTGGTCTCATCAGACCAGAGAATCTTATTTCTCACCGTCTTGGAGTCCTTCAGGTGTTTTTTTTAGCAAACGCCATGCGGGCTTTCATGTGTCTTGCACTGAGGAGAGGCTTCCGTTGGGCCACTCTGCCATAAAGCCCCGGCTGGTGGAGGGCTGCAGTGATGGTTGACTTTCTACAACTTTCTCCCGTCTCCCGACTGCATCTCTGGAGTTCAACCACAGTGATCTTTGGGTTCTTCTTTACCTCTCTCACCAAGGCTCTTCTCTTCCGATAGCTCAGTTTGGCCGGACGGCCAGCTCTAGGAAGGGTTCTGGTCATCCCAAATGTCTTCCATTTAAGGATTATGGAGGCCGCTGTGTTCTTTAGGAACCTTAAGTGCAGCAGAAATTTTTTGTAACCTTGGCCAGATCTGTGCCTTGCCGCAATTCTGTCTCTGAGCTCTTCAGGCAGTTCCTTTGACCTCATGATTCTCATTTGCTCTGACATGCACTGTGAGCTGTAAGGTCTTATATAGACAGGTGTGTGGCTTTCCTAATCAAGTCCAATCAGTATAATCAAACACAGCTGGACTCAAATGAAGGTGTAGAACCATCTCAAGGATGATCAGAAGAAATGGACAGCACCTGAGTTAAATATATGAGTGTCACAGCAAAGGGTCTGAATACTTAGGACCATGTGATATTTCAGTTTTTCATTTTTAATAAATCTGCAAAAATGTCAACAATTCTGTGTTTTTCTATCAATATGGGGTGCTGTGTGTACATTAATGAGGAAAAAATGAACTTAAATGATTTTAGCAAATGACTGCAATATAACAAAGAGTGAAAAATTTAAGGGGGTCTGAATACTTTCCGTCCCCACTGTATATATAGTGTCCAATGTGTGAAATAAAGATCTTTTCATGTTCCAAGAATCTAAAACATGTGATCAACCTTCATCACCAATAAGGGAGAGTTCCAATATTGAAGCCACTACCAGATGAATAAAATGCACGCTTACCAACTAGCGTGTGACTCCCTAATTAAAGAGAAGTCAAAACGAGCTTGTGCAGGGCACCCAGCCCTGGATTCTCCTAGATAATCCCTCCAGCTCCTCCACTAGCTGATGGTTGTGGCTAGTTAACATTCAGGTTTCACCTCATACAGTATGTGAATAAAAGATGCTCTGATAACGTAAAACCTCATGGACACATTTATGAAATCAATAAACGTGACACTCACATTTTGTAGATTAACAAACGCTTTCAAACAATTCACTGGCCAGATAAGCAGCACCCACACTTTTGGGAACTCACAATGACATCAGCACGTCACTCCTCTCTACGCGTTTTGTCACACATGACGCTGTCCAGGCGTGCTCAAGGTATTTTGGCTTAGTCCAAAGACCACAATACCCCAAGAACAGATATTGCATTTAGCGACAGTGCAGCTGATGTCCTCTAACCCGCAGAGCTCTTTGCATATACTGGCAATCAGCTGTCGGCATTGTAAGGCCTTGTTTACATTTCCAGTTACGAAGCTATATAATTTGGCCCCACTGTTGTGCTGAATAGGGCCTGGTGGTAAATGGTCTCATTCAGCACAACAGCGGGGGAAAATGTTGCTGCAAAACAACTGCAAATATAATCAAGGCAGATCAGTGTTGACAGCTTTTCGTCAAGTTTTTTAGGGGTTAAAACGGGCACTGAGGAGGCAACATATCACCTCCTTACCACCTGTCAAACCCCTCCTGAAAAGCGCTTAATTAGTATTAATTATGTGTGACTTTCTCATGTTTTGGGACAGTTACCAATCTCCATTTAACATTCACAAGCAGGTCCATGATCTGCAATCCCTCTTACAGCTTCACTTGCTCAACAGCACATGCGTTACAATTGGTAGTTATGGATTTGCTGTTTGAAAACATTAGATACATTGGAATTTTATATTAATGGCATTCTACTTTATGATTGCCTTTGTTGTTACTTCCAAAAGCCTAAGTGGTAATAAAAATAAAAAAAGCTATATTAGAAAACCAAATGTTGTCTTGAATGCATACATATATCCAATTTCATATCCACTGACCAGAATACATCCCCACAGTCCTGCCTGGGGTGATAGTTGCTCCATATGTAGGCTATATTCTCTATGTCTTGTTCAGAAACAAGAGCAGCTCATAAATGGTGCTCTGTCCTGCCAAATCTGTAAAACAGAACATATTAAATCGCCGTGCTTCAAACTATCTGTCAGACCGAAGAATGAATGGGGATCTCTGCTTACAATTATCCTTCAGATAATAAAGTGAAAGAAGGCATGTGATTTTTAAGTTTCACCCATTTGTTAAAAAGCTGTATGTTATTCTGCTTATATCGCGACCTATCATATATGAACATAACTGACCATCACTGTTTTTACGATTTCTCTGAGTTATTTTAACAAGCAACACCAAATCAAAAAGTAATTTCATTTTTATGTTTCAACTATTTGTTGAGAGAAAAAAGCAGCATGTTATTCTGTTTATATCATGACCTATCATATAGAAACATAACTCAAGTACAAGTTTTATTTAATGGTTTTTGTAAAGGCTCTTTCACATGAGTGGCAATGCTTACCACACTCTGAAAAGCATTCCATGGAAGATCACTTTTCAGAAGGCCATCCCCACCTTTCAGAGGGCGGTGTCACAGCGGCTGGCAGGTGTTCAGGAGGCGATCCTGCCGCCACCTGAAAGTTTGCTTTTTTTTCTATTATTCCTAAGCAGTTGGGGCATGTTCTCCTTGACCTCAATGGGTGAGTTTGACAGGCAGTGCCGCCTGTCAAACTCTGGAGGCCGATGTAAAATTGCCACAGCATGTGTACAGCCCCCTCCAGCTATAACGTTATAATTTAGCCATCTATTTTTTTACTGTTCCCTGGTCACCAGTGTGAAAGAGCCCAATCAACAACAAATAATATCAGTTAAACCTAAGAACAAAAATTGAATATATTGCAGCTAAGATGAGGTGGCTGAATTTTTTTTCCTTTTAGACCCCTTTCACACTGGGGCATTTTTCAGGCGCTTTTGGGCTAAAAATGGCGCCTGTAAAGTGCCTGAAAAACACCTCTCCTGCAGTCCCAGTGTGAGAGCCCGAGTGCTTTCACACTGGGGTGATGCACTGGCAGGGCGTTAAAAAAAGTCCTGCAAGCAGCATCTTTAGGCACCTGCTTACTGAAATTAATATGCACCGCTGCCGAAGCGCCTGCAAAACACTTGGGCAGCGGTGCTGCACGGGCGCATTTAACCCTTTAAATAGATTAATTAGGAAGGTCTGCGCTTAGGACGTGTGTAAAGGTTGCAGCCACACTATCACCTTTATGGTAACTGTTTTGTTATAATTTATTCCACAATAACACCGTGTCCTTTAATACTTAGCCACTATAGAGTGATTTAGTAGAGCACTATTTGACATATAGGTTTCGGCACACGCCCCTTCACATCTTCTTTATGTCTGCATTTAACCCTTTATTCTGCCGCCAGCGGGGGTTAAAAGTGCCCCACTAGCGGCCGAATAGCGCCGCTAAAATGACAGTAAATTGCCGCTAAACCTAGTGGTGTTTTACCGTCAACGCCCGCCCGCCAAAGTGTGAAAGCAGCCTTATTTGCACCTGCCAGTACCAGACTTTCTGTCTGAGGGTGACAACACTTACTCACTGTACTGTATCTATGGAGGAGTAATGGGGTTGATTTTTTAAAATTGGAGTGCAAAATTAGCTTCTAGATTTTTTGTTTTTTTCAAACCTAATTGAGCAAACTAGAAGCTATAATGCAAATGGTATTATCTGCGTGGTGACATGCAACTTAAGCATAAAAATGAGACTGCCGACACAAAAGGTAGTATAACAAAAGCCACAGATCGCAAGTGTGAAAACAATAGTACATCGCCTTAATATACAATGAATATATAATAATACAAAAAATATTTTTTTTTACATAACGTATAGGTGCAAAATATGGAACACATAAAGTCCAAAAATAGCATAATAAAGTACCACATAGGAGAACATGTGCAAGACCTAGGCGTACTCCTCTACATGGCTGGCCAGCCATCCGTCCATGCATGTGGGTTTAGGCTGGATGGGGTCCCTGCTGTACTGGCTAAATGATGACCCATAATCCAGAGAGCCCCACTGCAGGTCTTTGGTGCGGCTTTTATCACGACTAACAGCCTTGTCTGGGGTCCGCTGGGTCCATGTGAATTTGGCAGCAGTCTCCCCTAGGCACGTGCGCCTGCGCAGTGCTGATGTTTACAGTCGGGCGGTGGAGGTTGGTTCTTTGAGTGGAAGCAATGCCTGAACAAGTAGGGACCATTTTTTTTCATGTGGAAGATGTGCAGCTTTAAGCTGTATGGACTGCTCTATTCACACGTCTCCCCGCGGGGACATCACTAATCACACAGCCTTGCACTCTCTGCGACAGCTTACCAAGAATCATTAGTGCTCTGTGCAGTTGGAAGTACATGAGGAGATGCCATAGACATACTGCAGTGGTTCCTGTGAGACCTCCATATTTTCTTGGGTGTAGATGCTGCTGTAATGGTAGCCATTCGCTTTGGTGAGTTTTGAATTCACTTAATGGTGATGACTGGTCACTGGAGCACTTTCTGAGAAGCATCTACATGAGCACTGGCATTGTTACACACAGTGTTTTTTCCTCACTCATCATACACATTGTGGGACTTTATTTTGCTATTCTTGGACTTTGTTTTCCATTCTTTGCACGCATCTATCTATACGTTATGTAAAACATTGTATATTAAGGCACCACACTATTGTTTTCACACGTGAAGTAGGAAGCTGGCTACTATGCCCCAGATTTAGCACTCCTCAGTTTTAGTAAATAAACCCCAATGTGTTCCAATAATAGGAGATGTGTTAGGACTACAGAAAACCTCATCTCCATAACAAAGGGGAGAGATATTCCGTAGGTCACACAAGTGAACTCGGGTCCTTTGGGGTGTTTTCTGGGGTCTAGCCTAGTGGTTTGCGGTTGCTACCAGTTATTAGGGTAAGTGTCCATACCCGTGCTCCTTTTTTGGCAACCAAGCTCATATTTAATCTGAATATTCTGTACTTATATTCTGATTGCATATCTCTAAATTTATGTTATAATCTGTTTTCTCATTATTTTAGTGGTTTCAATAAGGTCTTGCACATCCCCTGACGAAGCTAATAGCGAAACATGTCGGGCTAGTGTGCAATATTTCTATCTGTAATCTACCACTTGCTTATGACCACCAAATATCTGTAATTTTATATTGCTTTAAAATAGCATGTTCTTTTAATCATGCTATGTAATAAAATTGTATTTTATTTTACCTCATAAAAGTCAATCTTGTCTCCCTATATTTGGCACCGCAAAAATCCCTCTATTCTCTCCCACTGCATGAACTTGGCAAGGTTGATAACACTGAGGTGTGCACAGGACAACACTAAATGTCTGGACGGGTCAACGGGTATTTTTTTTTCCACATACCAAACAGTTATAATAAACAATTTTAATTACATATTTAAAAGACCTAAAGGGAGCAAATGAAAGAAGGTTGTTAGGATTTACACACATTTTAATATATTGCCAATTTTTTAAAGCCAAACTTCGGATAAAATCTTTTGTTTTATTTTTTCTTTGATAACGTACGAAAAAACAACATTTTCTGTCTGATGCATTGGAGAGATTTGTATTCATTTCCTGTGTCTATTCCGCCCAAACAATAAATAGGCAGAGCTGCTGTTACTTGGATAGGCAGACAGAAACAACAATAACAATGATGTCTGAAGTTCTAAGCCTTCCCTATTCTAGTAAAAATATGTATTTGTTTGTGTTCCAAATAAAAATATATTACTAGTACTTTCTGTCCTGGCATGAATAGGGTGTCTCCCCAGCAGACTCACAGACCGCAAAAAAAAAAATAACTGACAGAGGCTTAACTCTTTTCTGCTATCCATAATTAAAGTAAATGTCTTGGCTGGAGATGGCCTTGCAGACTATAGTATTTACTTGCTTACATTTAATCTAAGTTTCCAATGATCCATTGCAGTCATATGCAATACCTCTTAGAGAAGCTACCCCCCTCTTGTTATCAACTTCGAGTTATCTACAGAGAGACATCACACAAGCTGCCTGCCTTCCAACTCTCTTTGTCTGCCAGAAACCTCAGACAGAGCTGTGTTCAAAGAAAATAATGGTCAAAGCTTTTTTTGCCAATGCTTCTCCTGTGGGTCACAGTAGTGCACTTACTTTTTCTCTCCTGTGACCCAGAATCAGCTGTTAGCGGGTAAAGGCACAGAGCCGCTCCAGGCTATGGAAGGATCCCGACCATTGTTATCCACCCAGCTGCCTGATTGACAGCTGGCTCTGCCTCTCAGCACACAGCTGAAGCCAGAGCCAGCTGCTCCAGCCCTCTCCCTAGCCAAGCACGCCAGTGAGCGCTGGAGGGGCAGAGTGCAGAGCAGTCACTGACAGTCACTGCTCTCCACTCCAGGCAGACAGAGCTGAGCAATCAGCGGTCATGTGATTGCAGAGTTCTCAGGCTTAGAGCCGACTTGGGACAGCCACAGCATCCCACCGATGCTGCAGCACAGAGATGAGCATGTGTGTCTGTTTTTTGTTAACCCCAAACTTTTCCTTCAAAAGGAGGTTACATAGTTAGTCTGGTTCAAATAAAGACCATCTAGTTCAACCAATAAAAAGGGGAAAACAAAAACAAAACCAAACATAAAAAAAAAGTTTTTTTTTTTACAATCCTATATACACAATCCTATATCCACAGTTGATCCAGAGGAAGGCAAAAAAAAAAAAAAAAAAAACAGTAAAACATGATCCAGTTTGCTCCAGCAGGGGAAAAAATTCCTTCCTTATCCCCAAGAGGCAATCGGCTGTTCCCTGCATCAACTTTACCTATAAATGCTAGTATTCAGTTATATTATGTGATAAAGGGGAATGAGTCATTGCTCTAAATCACTCACTTATGACTGTAAAGTTCTGCTTAAGATATTGAGCTCTGTAATCAACAGTCTTTTTTCATGAAAGGACTGCCTGCAAAATATGTGAAAATAAGTCTAAAACTTTACCGGTTGGCTGAAAATAGAAATATATAATATTCATATAGGGACTTTGCAAATATACAGCATATGTATCAAAACCTTCACTCAAAAAAATCTATTTCGTCCCATTGTATTTCTCCCTCTCTACAATGTAAGTAACATGACCTTTTTTTCCCTTTTTTTTGTGCTCGAAATCCAGCTCACCCTTTGCCTTCATTCTCACCTAGGAAAAATGAAAAGGACATAACCCTGCTCCTGCACCCTCCTGGGATATCAATGCTAGAAGCACCAGGTAAGGCATACAAGGCACTGAAAGAAGGAAATGATGGTGCATTTTAATGGGGCTGGTTGCAAGAACCAGGAAGAGACATAATGACGTAAAAAAAAAAAAAAAGAATGGCAGCACAGGACCAGTCATGCAGCAGCAGAATACAACATTAGTTTTGCTGGAATTGTGAGTATGTTAATTTAGGATACCCAGTGAAAAGGGTAAAAGGGGTTAGAAAAATATTATATACAGAAGGGTGAAGTTTTTGCGATCTGCAGGAAGCAGTTAGTGTAGCCAGTCTAAATCTTCCTTCACTTCTGAATGTCCCTAAGTTCTATTTGTTTGCTGCTTCTGCCAGCTGCTGTAGTAGTCTGATAGAAGTAGTTAACAGCCTGAGTTATTAAAAGTGATCAGGACAGCCAATCACTGAGAAGCTTGTCCTGGCGGTGTGAGAATGAAAGGTGATATATAGTTCAGAACAACTTTGCAAGAGGATTATCTCCCTTGGGCTTTAATCCAAAGTTGTGTGTTGGAGGAGTCTTCTCTTTGGGGAGATGAGTACCAAATGCTGGCCAACTCTAGGAAAAGATGTACTTGGCCTTGAGGAAGCACCTGCAGATTTTCCCTACGGAAGAGAGGTGCTAAGTGATGGGCTGAGGGATAAGTTGAACACAAAAACATTTCAATTATCCTGCTGTAGGAATTGCTGCCAAGATACCATTAAAAACTTGGTCCCTAAAGAGTCCATGTCCAGTTGGTCTGCAATCAGCCAGCATAGGAGCACAAAGAATGTCTTGAAGAGGATTATATGTTACCTTTGGTTGAGACAAGGTGCCAATAGGGTATCCTGATTGCTCCTCACTCTTTATTACAGTTCTGCAATAAACCATTCAAAATTGTTTTACAAAGTGACTGGTGTCAAAGTTATTTTCACCGACACTTTAGAGACCCCTGTAGTGATATGCTTGAAACATTAAGGTCAAGTAAGCGGAGAGAGACATCTGTGTGCAATAAATGTCGTTTGGTTTAGGCTCAGTGCAAATAATCGTTACATGCATTTACAGTATTTTGAATTTCAGATATTTCATTTTTCTATTTTTAAGGGTTTTTTATTTTAAAGTATTACTAAAGACAAAACATTAGTTTTGGATAGAGTGGAAAGGGATTAGAACACTTGTCAGTTTTTATTGCTGTCTGAGGAGAAATCTTTCAATAGGGACACTAGATCTGATAGCCTGAGGGTTCCCTTAATTTACAGGGATTTCCCCTCACTTCCTGTTTGTTATGGGACAGGAAGTGAAAATAAATCTCCCCAATGGGGTGAGGATGGCAAAAAATAAACCAGTAGAGTCTATAACCCTCCCAAAAAAATGTTTTGCCTAAGGTTCTATTTTAAGTCAATGCTTAAACAGAAAACATACCATATAAACAACCACTATTCATTTCCTTTAAACAGAAGTCTCAAAGGGGAGGGGGTTATACAGTATCTCACAAAAGTTAGTATACCCCTCGCATTTTTTGTAAATATTTCATTATATCTTTTCACGTGACAACACTGAAGAAATGACACATTGCTACAATGTAAAGTAGTGAGTGTACAGCTTGTATAACAGTGTAAATTTGCTTCCCCCCTCAAAATAACTCAACACAGCCATTAATATCTAAACCGCTGACAACAAAAGTGAGTATACCCCTAAGTGAAAATGTCCAAATTGGCCCCAAAGTGTCAATATTTTGTGTGGCCACCATTAATTTCCAGCACTGCCTTAACTCTCTTGGGCATGGAGTTCACCATAGCTTCAAAGGTTGCCACTGGAGTCCTCTTCCACTCCTTCATGATGACATCATGGAGCTGGTAGATGTTAGAGACCCTGCGCTCCTCCACCTTCCGTTTGAGGATGCCCCACAGATGCTCAATAGGCTTTAGGTCTGGAGACATGCTTGGCCAGTCCATCACCTTTACCCTCAGCTTCTTTAGCAAGGCAGTGGTCATCTTTGAGGTGTGTTTGGGGTCCTTATGTTGGAATACTGCCCTGCGGCCCAGTCTCCAAAGAGGGGTTGCTGCCACACACGATTGAGACCATCTGAACCAAATAAGTTTATCTTGATCTCATCAAACCACAGGACATGATTCCATTAATCCATGTCCTTAGTCTGCTTGTCTTCAGCAAACTGTTTGTGGGCTTTCTTGTGCATCATCTTTAGAAGAGGCTTCCTTCTGGGACGACAACCATGCAGACCAATTTGATAATGTGTGCGGCGTATGGTTTGAGCACTGACAGGCTGACCCCCCCCCACCACTTCAACCTCTGCAGCATTGCTGGCAGCACTCATACATCTTTTTCCCAAAGACAACCTCTGGATATGAAGCTGAGCACGTGCACTCAACTTCTTTGGTCGACCATGGTGGGACCTGTTCTGAGTGGAACCTGCCCTGTTAAACTGCTGTATGGTCTTGGCCACCATGCTGCAGCTCAGTTTCAGGGTCTTGGCAATCTTCTTATAGCCTAGGCCATCTTTATGCTCTTTGCCATGAGGTGCCATGTTGAACTTCCAGTGACCAGTATGAGAAAGTGAGAGCGATAACACCAAATTGAACACACCTGCTCCCCATTCACACCTGAGACCTTGTAACACTAACGAGTCACATGACACCGGTGAGGGAAAATGGCTAATTTCCCAATTTGGACACTTAGGGATGTACTCACTTTTGTTGCCAGTGGTTCAGACATTAATGACTGTGTGTTGAGTTATTTTAAGGGGACAGCAAATTTACACTGTTATACAAGCTGTACACTCACTACTTTATATTGCAGCAAAGTGTCATTTCTTTAGTATTGTCATGAACAGATGTAATAAAATATTTACAAAAATGTGAGGGGTTTACTCACTTTTGTGAGATACTGTGCATGTCAAGAGGAATCAAAAGCACAATGACTCTACAAAAGAGAAGTAACCCACATATCTTTGTCCTGGTAGATCATAGTGGGTTTTTTCAGTTTGCCCATTTTGTGCTTCCTTATTTAGTATCCCACCTCAGCCAATCAGGTTTTATCTTTGTTCCAGATGTAAATACAGTGAACTAAGTAAGTTGTGACTATGTGCAAAGTGCACTATGTGCACTTTGCACATAGTCACCTTGTGTTACCTTATCCGGTTAGGCGGAAAACCCTGTAGCTCTGTGTATATCAAACTTTAGAAAGGCTTATCCAGAAATTGCAGAAAAGGTGTTGCATAGACACATTTCCTCAGATGAATTGTTATAAGAATTTGTACAGTATGTCTTCCCTGCACATTAGCCAAATATGATGTAACAGCACAAATATCACACCCATGAACTACCAATCAGAGCCTGAGAACGAGTAATTTACAGGAAACACCATTACAAAGCTGAGAACGTACCACACACAATTGTTTAACAAATACACTAAATGGGAACACAAAGACCTTTACTTAAGTAGAGCTCTGGCCAAAATGTTTAAGGGTAGCACTTCTATCAGGGTTTCATTGTTGTCTGTGTCCCCATGGGAGGAATTATCTTCACTTCTTGTGAAGGAAGTAGGTCGAGATCTCCTTAAAGAGTGGGGAAATCCCGCTTTGGACAGTTGACGTTAGAACAGGTTTCTCCATTTGAAAATGTCTTCCTGGGTGACAACTGCAACTTTATGATTTTGCTTCTACTTTCTGTTCCAGTGACAAAGGTTACCATGACAGAGGATGAAGACTACTAATAGGGACACGGACAGCAGAAAAAACTAAAACCTGACAGAGGTTTCAAAATATAAAACAGAATATATGATGAAAAAGTGCGTAAGTTACTTTCAGTAATAATATCATGTGTAAGTGACAGAGATATAGGCAGCTGCAGTTACATGGAGGTTGGATTTTTTCCTGCAAAAATTCAGCTTTTTAGGGAGGCACTCACATTAAAGAACCAATAAGGAAGCTTGAGAGGCATGCCAAGGTAAACTGTGAGCCAGAATCTGAGATTTGCATGTAACTTTAGCTGCCTATATTTGAATCTACTGAACATTTTTACATATGTTTTTTTTATTAAGGCCTCTTTCACACAGATGCAAGCTCCAGACTCCTCTGAAAAGCAATCCATGGTGGAAGGCTTTCTGAGAGATGGTTTAGACTTCATGCACACTTGAACTACTTTGAGCGCAGGAAAACGCAAAATGCGTCAAAATCGATTTTGCATGTTTTGCGGCCGGCGGTCAAATGTTCCTATCCTGTATGCAGTTCTTCCGTGTTCAGGAGAGGGAGATTAGGGAAGGTTGAACCTCCTCTAACCTCAGCAGCTCCTAAACGATCCTAAAAGCCTATATGTACATGGACACATAGGCTTTTATGGAGTTGAGTTTAGGACCTTTGGCAAAAAAACGCCAAAAGCTCCTAAACTCTAGTTTAGAAGCTGCTAGTGTACATGGAGCCTTACAGATACTGCTGCTTCCTGACTGCCTGTTTTTTTATTGTAAGGGGGACTTTACATTGAAATTTTAATGCCACAATCACATGGCAAATGCTTGGCACACTGTTGTGGCATGATATTTCAATGTAAACTCTCCTTTAGAACTGAAAAAAATAGGCATTTGTGCCAAGGTCCCATTGACTTCAAATGGTCATGTTTGACAAGCGGCAAGGCTTATCAAACTCAACATGCAACAGCTGCTACAATGTGTAAAGACCTGATTGGCTGCCATGTCACATTGAGTGTGGACCCTGCTGCCCTACGTAAATTTAGCTATGAAGTAACCTCTTTGCATTTTTCATTATGGCACCCTCATACAACTGTAAGAGCCTGTGTGGAGTAGTATGAATTTCAGTTTCTAAGTGTTGACAATCCTGCTCAGCAGTTTACATCTGAATAGCCCCAGAGCCTTAATGAACAGCTCCCACAATGCTTTGCTCTTGATAAGCTGTACAGTCACTCAGCATGGTGTAATAAAGGGCATTTGTGCCAAGGTCCCATTGACTTCAATGGTCATGTTTGACAAGCATGTCACATTGAGTGTGGACCCTGCTGCCCTACGTAAATTCAGCTATGAAGTAACCTCTTTGCATTTTTCATTAAGTGTTGCCAATCCTGCTCAGCAGTTTACATCTGAATAGCCCCAGAGCATTAATGAACAGCCCAGCTCCCACAATGCTTTGCTCCTGATAAGGTGTACAGTCACTCAGCATGGTGTAATAAAGGGCATAGACACAGACTGAATACACTACACTTTGTGATATGGTTGCTGTGAGTCATGTCCTCAAACATCAGCATTGGAAGCTGAGCACAAGACGCTTAATTTACTTCAATGACCTCAAACATGCTGCAACCAGATGTATCACTGCTGAAGATCAGGCCTAAAATAATGTGCTGAAGCTGCTTAAAGTGGATCTTCATTCTCCCAAGCCATGCTCTTCCACCTCATCCCTTGCCCCCTCCTCTTTTAACATCAAAATTAGCTTTTTTTAATCTCATGCACTTTTTTTTTGGGGGGGGGGGATTCTTCTTGCACTTCCTAGGTTTTTTTCAAGGTGAGATTGGTATGTCACTTGCCCAGACACTCCTAGAATATCCATGTCATACATCCCAGGAGGGTATGCTATTGCAAATGCGCCATGGCATGTCATCAGAAGAATGGCTGTGTGTTTCCAGTACTTGTAGCCAGCCCCCTAATGACATGATGCAACAAATATAGTCATAGCTGGCAGCAAAAACCTGGAAGCAGCAGCTGGCCTCCGGCCTCCTGATGATGTCACAGATGAAGATAGTGGCATGGGTCCCAGTGTCCAGCAGCAATATGGTGGATCCCTACAGAACACCACTGGATCGCTGAGTGTATTTTTACTTGTGGATTATTCAGCAAAAAAATGTAAGGGGGAAGAAGGGAGTGGGGGTGATGATGAGATAAGTATGGCTAAAGCTTTGTTGGCCTGATGTACAAATATGTGGTGCATACTAATACATTTTGGCAGGAAACTTCCATGGACCATTTTAATATTTATTTAGGTCAAAGTTGAATTCTGCTTTAACAAGTGTTTCAGGCATGATCATTGTCTCCTTGAGGTCCTCCTTCAAATTGTTTTTGCATGAGCAGTTACTGGATTGGGTTGCGACAGACCCCTTATGGCCAGCCTTATTGGTGTTCAATTCTAAGCAAAGCTGCTTATGTTGTGTTATTGCATGATAGTAATAGCTTCGACATTAATCATTTTTCTGTAAACATAAAGCTGTGAATCCAAGGGCTGAGGAGGCGAACGGATACCTGGGTCCATTCAAGGTTTAAAACTTAACTGAAATTTCAGTTTAAATCAGCTATATACACGGAAGCTAAATGCTCCCTGCTGATTTAAAGTTCTAGCTCTGACCTCAGCAGATAGACCACTGCTTCCACACAGAAAGCAAGGGGCCTTTACTGTAGCATGTTGACAGGAGATAGGCTTTTCTAACCAGGCTGTGGCTGCTTTCTAAAGAAACCCATATGTAAGCTTTTGCACATCTTTTGTTTTGATGCCCTTGGAATGTATTACCTGATTTAAATGATGCTTCAATTAGGCTTTAAAGTTTTAATGCATTTTGGAGGTATTATGTTAAAGGAAGATTTTAGTCTTATGTGTGCCATCTCTATGCTATGTATATATTACTGTGGCAGAACAAAGAGGTTAGGTTATGGGATAGGGGCTTCGTAAGTGTCCTATAGCCTAAATTCATGGAGCTTTCAGTGTAGTCATCTATCACAAATGGGGGCAATCTTAGAAAAATGTACATAAGGTGAACTTTGCTTCCGCTTTGGCTATACAGTATCTGTCTGCCCACAAGGAACCCAGTGCTTCAGGGTTTGAGGAACATACGACTCTCTTTCTTGAGCAATGCATTGCTAGATGCCAATCGCCAGGCCCAAGTAGGGGAGAAATTTTAGCCCTGTGTATCTGACCAGAGAGACTTGGAGCTTATATAGGGCTTTTTCTCCTTGCTCTCACAAGAAAATGGAGTGGTAGAATGAATATATACAGCTGGGGCTTTATCCTGCATGAACAAAGCACAGGCAAATCCTACAGCTTCTAACTGAAAATAACCACCTCATCTACCTTTTAAGTCCTTATTGTTTGCTCTATATTGTTTTCTATCAATTGGTAGACGCACTTCAAAGCTTGAACTATAGGCCTCATGCACACTGGACATTTTTGGACGTTTTTACAGCTGCTGTTTTTGGCTTCAGACGTTTTTTTCCTACGGTCAATAAACTCTCCAGCATGTTATCCCATGTGTCCATGCACTCATAGGCTGTTATCAACTGTTTTTGATTGGGTTTTTTTTTTTTTTACAGCCAAAAAACGCCCCAAACTAGTGGGTTTTGAGAGGCATTTTTTAGCTGTAAAAATGCTGTAACATCAAAAAATGCCTAAAAACGCTGATGAATGCTCAAAAATGCGTCTCACCAGCATTTTTTAATGTTTTTGATCCATTTAAAAAAAAAAAAAAAAAACGCTGAAAAACGCTATTGCAAATACTTTGATAAACGTTGAAAAACTCACTGCAAAGCTACTGGTGTTTTTTTAATGTTATTAGAACGTCCAGTGTACATGAGGCCTAAAGCTTGAACTATATTGGGTAAAATCTATTGTAGGCAGATCCGGTTATAGTCAGGTGCATAAATATTGGGACATCGACACAAGTCTAATCTTTTTGGCTCTATACACCACCACAATGGATTTGAAATGAAACAAACAAGATGTGCTTTAACTGCAGACTTTCAGCTTTAAGTTGAGGGTATTTACATCCAAATCAGGTGAACGGTGTAGGAATTACAACAGTTTGTATATGTGCCTCCCACTTTTTAAGGGACCAAAAGTATTTGGGACAATTGGCTGCTCAGCTGTTCCATGGCCACGTGTGTGTTATTCCCTCATTATTCAATTTACAAGGAGCAGATAAAAGGTCCAGAGTTCATTTCAAGTGTGCTATTTGTATTTGGAATCTGTTGCTGTCAACTCTCAACATGAGATCCAGAGAGCTGTCAATATCAGTGAATTAAGCCATCATTAGGATGAAAAAACAAAATAAACCCATCAGAGAGATAGCAAAAACATTAGGTGTGGCGAAATCAACTGTTTGGAACATCCTTAAAAAGAAAGAACACACCGGTGAGCTCAGGAACACCAAAAGACCCGGAGGACCACGGAAAACAAACTTTGGTGGATGACCGAAGAATTCTTTCCCTGGTGAAGAAAACACCCTTCACAACAGTTGGCCAGATCAAGAACACTCTCCAGGAGGTAGGTGTATGTGTGTCAAAGTCATCAAGAGAAGACTTTACCAGAGTGAATACAGAGGGTTCACCACACGATGTAAACCATTGGTGAGCCTCAAAAACAGGAAGGCCAGATTAGAGTTTGCCAAACAATATCTAAAAAAGCCTTCACAGTTCTGGAACAACATCCTATGGACAGATGAGACCAAGATCAACCAGAGTGATGGAAGAGAAGAGTATGGAGAAGGAAAGGAACTGCTCATGATCGAAAGCATACCACCTCATCAGTGAAGCATGGTGGTGGTAGTGTCATGGTGTGGGCATGTATGGCTACCAATGGAACTGATTCTCTTGTATTTATTGATGATGTGACTGCTGACAAAAGCAGCAGGATGAATTCTGAAGTGTTTCGGGCAATATTATCTGCTCATATTCAGCAAAATGCTTCAGAACTCATTGGACGGCGCTTCACAGTGCAGATGGACAATGACCCGAAGCATACTGCGAAAGCAGACAAAGAGTTTAAGGGAAAGAAGTGGAATGTTATGCAATGGCCAGGTCAATCACCTGACCTGAATCCGATTGAGCATGCATTTCACTTGCTGAAGACAAAACTGAAGGGAAAATGCCCCAAGAACAAGCAGGAACTGAAGACAGTTGCAGTAGAGGCCTGGCAGAGCATTACCAGGGATGAAACCCAGCATCTGGTGATGTCTATGCATTCCAGACTTCAGGCTGTAATTGACTGCAAAGGATTTGCAACCAAGTATTAAAAAGTAAAAGTTTGATGGATGATTGTTAATCTATCCTATTACTTTTGGTCCCTTAAAAAGTGGGAGGCACATATACAAACTGTTGTAATTCCTACACCTGATTTGGATGTAAATACCCTCAAATTAAAGCTGAAAGTCTGCAGTTAAAGCACATCTTGCTCGTTTCATTTCAAATCCATTGTGGTGGTGTATAGAGCCAAAAAGATTAGAATTGTGTCAATGTCCCAATATTTATGGACCTGATTGTAAGAGTGGAATGGGCAACTTCCCACAATACCCTGCCAAATGCCATGGAACATGTTTAGCACAGTCTGAGAGTTGATTGTTGTTACTCCCTGTTAGCAAAGAGTGTCCCAGTCCTATCATAAAAATCTTACTGGTGGTCTGTCTTGTTCCCTTACAATTAGTATATAAGAATTTCTATTGTGAAGTACATTTGGCAATAAAAATAGACTTCCCCTCCAGCGTCGCCCCATTTTCCCTGGCTTGGGAAAGCTTTGTTTGGTGTTTGTAGTCTTTAGGTCTAGAGTTTCACCTCTTCTTCCAACATTTGATATATTACAGATGATGTGTTGTGTGTAAGCGGCACCCCTTACTGCCAGAAGACTGTGCTCTGCATGGATTTTGAATGCAGCCAAGCCTAAAGACTTTTCAATAAAACATAAATTTAAATTGGATTTAGAATCTTCATTTCCAGGGATTTTATGAAAGCATTACAGAGGACTAGAGCCTTTGTTTTAGCTTGATTCAAAATGACAACGTAAGATGGAAAGTTATTGGTTTCATAGGGAAGGCACTTTGCAGAAATAATGACAAAGCAAAAAAATGTTATGGTGTCTCAAATATGTAAAAACACCCTTGCCTTCATTTTTATATTTATTCACAAATGCTGTGATATTTTTACATTTTGCCAGAGTTAATTATTTGAAATCATTACTCATAGTAACTTGACATATTCCAAGTGTAAAGCCAAATCAGGCTTGTTGGCTAATGGGCAGAGGGAGGAGGCAATGAGAAGGACTCGTTCGAGTTAGGCCAGCCATACACGGAGCAAACTTCTTTCCTGCATCTACGGGTTGCAGGAAGGAAATTCCCTCATCACAGACAGTGCTGATAGGGGAATCAGCAATTGTCTTCTTCTGAGACAGTGATTATCACTAGCGGTTATAGCAGGAGAATCTGGCAGACTAGTTGTACCCAAGTTGATCGATTGATCAACTTGGTACATTCTGCCTGCCCATTAATGGTTTGAATTTCGGCCGGTTTCTACCGAACCGGCCCAGATTCAAGCAGTGTATGGCCGGCCTCAGGAGAGATAAGGGTGGGCGTCACCAGTGTGATGTTCTTTGCCACCAGTCCTTAGAGTAGACAGGGGGTGTATCAGCGACACACAGGCTTTATAAGCAAAGGTCCAAAAAGTACATCTATATATTACAGATAAAATTATGGACAAGCTCGAGGCTCCCCATTCTAAAATGTAAAAAACAATTCCATTAGTTTTACATAATGCAGCAACATCCACACACGTAGGACACCCAATGTTAGAGGTGATTTATTCTTCCAAAGAAAACACACCTTTGCACACTGGTACAGACTAGTATTCCAATCTTTCATTTCTCCCTCAGTTTCTCTCCATCAGGCAGCTAATGTAACTCCAATGCTGACAGAGGTGCAGGGGAGGGTCATACAAGGATGCTGTGTAGGTGACCGGCATCCATCAACTGATGACATTATCGGTTGTTAGGATACTAGTGGCTAGAAGGTCCTAATGATGCACAGTGAAAACCTGTGGCTTTGTGTAATTAAAAGGCAGGCTTAATCCACCTGCTGGGTTGCATACAATTTTTGGGCAATTTTGCTAAGGCACCCCTGAAGAAACCTCAAGGCACCCTGGTTGAAAAAAGGCTGATCTAACCTACCCTCACCTCACTTCACTGATGTTTTTCTGAAATGTTTTCCTGCAGCTGCCCCGTCCTCTCCATCCGGATTCCTACGCATGCTTTGTATAACCCTGTAGACATTTTTATGGGGCTGGGAGATGGACACAAGGTAAAACACAGCATAGGAAGTCTCCGGTTAATAACTTATTTGTGGCTCTCTTTAGTGGATTATGTATAAGCTGCAAATATGTTCTTAGTGACCCATTTTTGCTTATCCCAAAGACACTACCTCAGTAGCATTTGCATTTAAATGTAGAACCAGTACTGTCCAAAATAGCCATACCAGCAGGAAGCATATCCATAGCAGTGAGACATGGCCTTCTAATTTCTTGCACCATCAGTAAATACCACCTCCCTATCCACATTCTCACCGTCTGAACTCCATCTCCCCCCCCCTGCAATAACCATCTCTCCCACAAGCCCCCACTTTCACCACTGCCCTGATAGCTCACAGCCACTGTATCAATACAGACTTCTTTGCTCACCACCAGGGCAGAGAAGCCCCCGTCTGTATTTAGCCCCTTTTAACAAATCGGCAAACTTTTGATAGTGCATAATAAAAATAATAGTTAATAATTGTTACCCCAACATTTCATATTTCTGAAATGTGCCTGCTGTACCATATACTTGTAGAAAAGTATCCTGTTCTCTTTGTATTGCTTCCTTTGAGTGAAATCCCTGGTGTTTCTACCAGTCCCTCTGCTTTCCTATCAAAAACTGATCACACTAAGCAGGAGAGCACTTCATAGTCAGTTCTCCAGCTATGCTGGGAACTCTGCCTGCTCTCCTCCAATAAACTGGCTTGTTCTGACACGCCTCCCCTGCACAGCCTTTGACTGGGAAGCTCAGAACGGAGGGAAGGTGATCACTATAAAAAACAGGGGGGGGGGGGGGGGAGAAGGTCTGTATATATTTTTTTTTTATCTCTTATACACAAATGTTTCATTTCTATTTTAAACTGAATGCATTGTTTTACACGGTGATTGTTTACAATCACTTTAATGTTGCAACATGCTATATAGTTTCAAGGCATGAGTGCCAACAGACAATATACAGCATTGTGTTCATTTTGGTGATAGATATTGTTTTCCTATGCAATAAGCTAGCTTGCCCACATTTGCTCCCTCTATGCCTCCATTGACATAAACAACATGTTTAAGAGATCCTTGCATGTATTTTTATGTTTTAATCTGTTAAAAATAACTCTTCTAGACATTGAATTGTGTCCACATGGCTAAATGCCCTATAGCTAAACATGTTTAATGTCTTTATATCAACTTGATCACATTTCACTATAAGCACTGCACTCAGGATTTATTGAATATATAGGAATTTGTAATGTAGAATTATTATTATTTTTTTTAATCAAATATTTTTTTCTTTAATTCTAACACTACATGCCACACAGATCTGTCAAACTGGGATAAAATATGAGTATTTAAATATACCTACTAATAAAGTGACTTATTTAACAGCTCGGAATTAATTTTTCTTCTTTGGATAACACTTTCATCAATATAAAATGATAGTTCTCATTAACTAACAGATCTAAAGCCAGGAGCCATACTAAGTGTTGACAGCCTTAACACTAACTATAAAAATGGCTCTTACTTTTTATACATAATTAATAGGGAAAAAAGACTATAACATTTAATCTTAAAAGTGGATTGTGCGTGGCCACTGCAGGACAATGTAACATATATGTTTTGTTGCTCATCACTCTGTTCACCCACCAGCTCAAAGTGAACTACCCAACAGGAAAAGAGGAATAGTGAATATAAATAGTGGGGGTAGTAGTTAAGGTGGACCCGAGCGCAAAAAAGGAAGATTTGCTGTTATGGGGAACATTTAGAAATGTTAATTGTACCTAGGCAGTACTCTGAATTCCTCTTAAAAAATAGCAGTGCATTTCTTGGTGTGTATGGGTGCCTAGGCACTCCTGTATCTACAGACTTATATTTGTGTATCAGCAGTGAAAAATCTAAAGACAGTGTTGCCGCTGACTTGGTGATGTCACTATTGTGCTGCTCATGGAATGAGGAAGCAAAGCTCTGTCTCCGCCAAGATGGCCACCCCTACACACAGACACATGAAAAGCAAGACACGGTAAGTCTTTAACCACCTCTGGACCATCCCGCGCAGATATACTGTGGCAGGGCGGCCCTCCTGCATGAAATCATGTACCTGTACGTGATTTCCTGCACTGAGTCTGGGGCATGCGCCGCCGGCCATCTCCTGCTGTAATTGGACACAATGGGAGCCAATCAGCGGATCCGGCGGACCAGATGTTTGCCAGTGTTCTGATGAGAAAGGTCCCCCATCGGATAATGGCCGCCCTGTACTGTGCAGGCACAGCGCTTGCACAGTACAGAGGACAAAGGAGCTGCCGAAAGTCTCCGAACATGAACAGCTGTTGATCAGCTGTACACGGCGCCTGCACAATTAAGACTACATTGTGCACACTCTCGAAGCTCATGCAACGCTGTAAGGGGCGGATGTATTATTCATTGAACTCTGCAAAGGGGCGGATGCCTACAGAAGAGGCCGTATTTTACAATGATGGGCAGAGCTGTTAAGTTGGGGGTGGGTTTCTCAATAAACTACACATCTTTACGAGGCATGTTTACACAAATGAAGGGTGGGTTTTGCAATGTTGATGGGCGGGTTTGCAGGACCTATTTAACTACCTAACACAAGCAATTTGCCCCTTACATGCTTCTCAATAATAAATCCACCCCTTTGAGAATTGCACCCCCCCATCGTATGAGCTCTGCCCATCATGCGGCCTCTTCTGTATGCATCCGCCCCTTGCAGAGTTGCACGAGCATCGGGAGCATGTGGCAGCGTGTGGCACAATGCCGTCTCGATTGCGCAGGCGCCGTGTACAGCTGATCAACAGCTGTTCATGTTCGGATATTTTCGGTGGCTCCGTTGAGCTCCGTACTGCGCAAGCGCTGCGCCTGCGCAGTAAAGGGCGGGCATTATCCGACGGGGGACCTTTCTCGGCACAACACCGGCAAACCGTGCGCAATCGTTCTGAGGAGAGGCAGAACAGCGGTCTGCCTATGTAAACAAGGCAGACTGCTGTTCTGAGAGAGGGGAAGATGGAGATCTTGTGTTCCCGCTAAGCAGTTTTTTATTATATAAATTAAATGAACTCATAATTTTAACATGTTAGATGCCTGAATAGGATAAATGACTTAATCCCAGAGTGGACTGAAGTAGGATTAATCTTTATGATGACAAACATATTAAGCAAAATACTGAACATAATTCTATTTAAAAAATAAAATATTAATATGCAATTAATATTCTATAAATAAAATCACAACATTAAAATATTAAAATAGTCTTGAAGCCATCTAAATTAGAGAAGGAATTAAAAGTCTGGAAACATGGAAAGATATTATAGTGAGACCTGCGGATAAAGGGGGAGGGGTAGTAATTCTGAAGAGAGAAGCAGCAGTTGATAAATATGCTGTCAGATCAATCTACATATAAAAAGCCGGCGAAAGACCCCACATTAGGTTATATAGAAGAATTAAAAACATTAGTGGAATATGATTATAGGACTCATGTATTAAACAAGAAAGAAAGCAGATATTTGGTACCAAGTGTGTGAAGAATCCCAATTATATTAAAGATTAGAGCTTCACTGATGATATTTTCCTTTTTTAGGAATACTGGTGAATAGTCTTTTGCCCGCTATTTGCTGCTTTTTTTTTGGACACAGCTTCAAGACTTTAGTTCCACTTTAAGTGAACCTATTACTATGCCCTATATGGACAAAGCACAGGCTCACATTAATATAAAAACAAGAGTTAGTTTATAAAGACTTGACCATCAGCTGACCATCCTTTATCACAGTGTTTTTGGGGGAAAAAAAAAGAAAAGACAGTATAATACTTTTCCAGCTGATAAGTCAATAGTGTGATCCTTCAGATCTTTGGGAAGGGATGACCACAGTGAGCAGTGAGAGACGCAAGCATCTGACCCACCTTGGAAATGTCGAATGCTGAAAACTCTAGAGTCACGTCTAGCTCTGCAAGAAAGAGAAAGTTGGCTAGAACAGAACAAGTACTGGCAAGTATAGGGTTAGGTTCACAATAGTGCACCTGCATTTTGATGCAGTCTTTGTTTTTTTTTTGATTGATTGAAGTCTATTGGACCAAAATGCATGCACCAAAACAAGTGCCTGCACAATTTTCAAAATCACACGAAGAAGCATTGCATAGGTATGAATGGGCCCTATAGACAAAAATGGGATTCCTCTTTTTGTGCATGGTCATATGGCGGCCGAAAAAAACAGCACGAGTGTAAACAGGGACTTAAACCCCTTTCACACTGGGGTGGCAGGTCCATTAGCAGTAAAGCGTCGCTAGTTTTAGCGGCACTTTATCATCATTTTAGCGGTGCTTTTCGGTCACTAGTGGAGCGCTAGTGGCCGAAGAAAGGGTTAAAAGCGCCCATTTTGCAGCACTTCGGAAATGCTTTATAGGCGCTTCGGAATCACTGCCTATTCATTCCAATGGGCAGGGGCAGTGTAGGAGCGCTGTATACTCCTACACTGCCCCAAAGATGCTGCTTGCAGGACTTTTTTTCCCGTCCTGCAAGTGCACGGCGCTTGGAGGCATGTGAGGCAGTTTTCAGGCGCTTTACAGGTGCTATTTTTAGCGCTAAAATGCCTGAAAACTGCCTCAGTGTGAAAGAGGTCTTAAGGTTGTCTTTGTTCACACTTTTTTAACCACTTGAGGTCCGGGCCATAGCCGAATGACGGCTACAGCGCGGACCTCAATCTCCGGGAGGACGTCATATGACGTCCTCCCCTATGCACGCGCACCGCGCGCACCCTGCAGGGCGCGCGCGCTGTGATCACTGAGTCACGGAGACTCAGATGATCACAGATCCGAGTAAGGGGCCGGTCCTGGCCCCTTACCATGTGATCAGCTGTCAGCCAATGACAGCTGGTCACATGATGTAAACAAAAGCTCGGTGATCGGTTTCGTTTTCTCCTCACGCTGACAGCGTGAGGAGGAAAAAAAAGCCGATCACCGGCTCATGTCAAAGGGACATCGGTCCCGAAGAGGAAGGAGGCACAGATGCCTCATCTGTGCCTCCAAGTGCCATCTGCCAGTGCCCACAAGTGCCACATATTAAAACCCACAAGTGCCACATATTAAAACCCACAAGTGCCACCTATTAAAACCCACAAGTGCCACCTATTAAAGCCCACAAGTGCCACCTATTAAAGCCCACAAGTGCCACCTATCAATGCCCACAAGTGCCACCTATTAGTGCCACCTAGCACTGCTGCCGTCAGTGCCCAATCAGTGCCCAACACTGCCACCCATCAGTGCCCATAACCGCCACCCATCAGTGCCCATCACTGCCACCTATCGGTGCCCATCAGTGCCGCCCCATCAGCGTACATCAACGAAGGAGAAAAATTAACTGTTTGCAAAAATTGATAACAAAATATAAAAAAATATATAATTTTTTTTCAACAATTCTGTCTTTTAAAATTTTTTTAACAAAAAATAAAAACCGTAGAGGTGATCAAATACCATCAAAAGAAAGCTCTATTTGTGGGAAAAAAATGATAAAAATTTCATTTGGGTACCGTGTTATATGACCGCGCAATTGTCATTCAAAGTGCGACAGCGCTGAAAGCTGAAAATTGGTCTGGACAGGAGGGGGGTTTAAGTGCCCAGTAAGCAAGTGGTTAAAATGACAATGTCTCTTTAACTGTGCACGTCAAATTAGTAATACTGTTCTTTTACAAACAGCAGATAAAAAAGCTGTAAAATAAAATGACGCATAATATTTGCAAAATGATCCTAACATTTAATAAATATGATACCGAAGCTTAAATAAAAAAGATCTTAATTTAAGGCCTTCTTTGAAGTTTGGTTTAATTCACTTTAATTAAGTTCTTATTTACAAAGCACTTGCATTGATAGTCAGAAGAACAAAGAGTTATCTGTCGTTTCTCCTGCATATATTAAAATATCAAATTTAGAGGAGCTGATTTTATCCGGTGAACATAAGTGAGTTTGGAGAGAATTCAAATTTTGCTATACACCCTGATCCTCCTGTGAAACAAATATTGTGTCAAAGTTTTGCTTTTGCCATCAATGTAAAAACGTATCATTTGTAATTTGTAATTTTCCACCTTGGTCATAAGGAGCCTTTGGCCTTTTCGATAAAGATGTTTTATATTTTTTTTTCCAATTCTTCAAATGTTAACATTAGGAGTTGACAGAACAATAAGTTGCCTTCACGTTACAATCAGGGTAAGTAAAGCAACAGTCATGTGGATATACACAAAGTAAATACCCAACAACAACATTAAACACCACAGCATATTCCCCTAAAAGGGGGATAAAACTCAAGAGCTTAAAAAGTATGATGATAATTAATTTATGTTATAATTTTGAGTCAAAATAGGGAGAAATTAGTAAAAGTTAGAAAAAGGAAAGTTATGGGGGAAAGGTTTCACAGAAGTGAAGAGAGAAAAGAAAAAAAAAAAAGGGGGGGGGGGTAAAGAAGGTAGGCCAGAGAGAGAGAGTGTCCAAGGGAAGTCTGCCATGGAATGGTAGAACATAGAGAAAGAAAATAGCAATTCAGAATTGCTATTTTCAGGTTTTTATTCTTTAAAATGCTGCATTCCAGTCAGAACTGTAAGCTAAACACAAAGACATGTACTGCCTACCTGCTCAGCATTTGAGTTTTCATCAAAATTGGGTCAATGCTGACACGGTGATCATGTGGCTTTGTTGATACATAGGGTTGAGGTTAGTGTTATGGTTAGGGTTTCTCCTTTCCTCAATATCCAACTTATTGTTCCCAGTTAGCATTGGGGCCATTTTTGGCACAAAAAAAGCAGATTAAAGATCTTTGAAAGGAATTTCTTTAACCTTCAAGAGGCATTGAAAGACCATTGCACCATTAAAAACCACCCAAACTACTTTCATTTGGCTTCCCTATTCAATCTACTTAGTTGACATTTCACCAAAATGTTCAATTTTCCACTAAAATGTCAACAAAGTGGACAATCCCTTTAGATTCACGAAGAACTGTGTAATGCGAGGGTAATCCATTCAATATACCATATAACCAGTCAGGAAGGCTCTCATACTACATAACATCTGGTAAATCGAGAGGAATTGTACAACCAGATTGTTGCGTGTGGCTGATTTTCAGAAAAAGTGTCTGCTTTGTTTTCCATTATCTTCAGAATAATGCGAAGGACTATTTCTAAGAGCCAAATAAATTTTTTCAAATTCCACTGATGAGGTAGTTGGCACGCAATACACAGCAAAAAGGTCTCATGATTCACCAAAACTTTTTATATAACAGGACAATCTAATTCTCTGAATGGCAAACTTAACTGTCAGGCGTATAACGATAAGCCAGTGCAGCGCTATCCTATTATAAATCAGAAATAAATAAATATAATTACCAATATCAATATATAAATAAATAGGTGAATAACCAAAATCAAAATACAACAATTTATTGTTGTGATCTTGTGTTGTCTTTGTTAAGTGTGTCTGTGTCATAACAATTTCCCAATCTCCTTTTGGGATTAGTAACGTATTCTGTATCTCCGAATAACGAAAAATTTGTCTGAATATTTATTCGGAACAAAACGAACCGCACATGTCTACCATAGACACACTCCTAAACCTTGTGGACAGCCTTCCAAGAAGTTGAAGCTGTTATAGCTGCAAAGGGTGGGCCAACTCAATATTGAAGCCTACGGACTAGACTTGGATGCCATTAAAACTCATGTGTGTGTAAAGGCAGGTGTCCCAATTCTTTTCGCAATATAGCATATATATATGTGCTACTTCTGCACAAGTTTTGTGAAGGTTTTTAACTTATTTATTTTTAAAAAACCATTCAGTGAGCACTAGGAGACTTATTTTGTCTTATAGATGGGTCAGATAATACTGAGGTTATTGGTGAGGAGTGCTGCTAGAGATGGATTATCAGTTTATTCCCATGCCGGATAGATCAAGATTATGTACTGTAGTTGTCAATTTGTAAAGGTGATCAGTTTGGAGTTACATTGGGTGACAAGTGAACACCTTTGAGTGTAAAATTTAAAGAGGAAGTGCACTGTTCATATTATTGGATTGGGACCGATTCGGTATCACTGGTTATTCCATCACAGTGTTTTGAGTGATTTTTTTTTCACGTTTGTGGATATATGAATATTTGATGCACATTTATTGTATGCACCGATATGTGATGCAATATATTTTTATGGTTATTGTATCATACTATGACACTGTATTTTGATTTGGTTATTCACCTATTTATATATTGATACAGCTGGGAATTGAATGTTGATTTTTCTGCACTGGTTTTTGGTTATCGGTTTAAAGTAAAGGTGGAGTGATCACTTTGTAGTGTCAGCAAGCTCCTGGTGAACATTTTTTTTGGATTCTTTAATTTATTGAGCAAGTTGATTATTGGTTATTTTTACCTGTCAGGCATGACACCCAGTCAAAGACAAGCTTTGTACTTGTATTAAAAAGGAAAGGAAAAACATAAAAATATGAAAACCTGTCTGTGCTTCATTCAAAATCTGAAAACATAACTCCAGTTAATAGTGATGATTTTTTTTTAAACAAAATAACTAGTTATAAAAATTGCCAGATGCTTTTTAGAGTTATTAGATATAGTATATATTGTTCTTTTGCTGCATTTATTCCAGAAAGAAATACTGACTTGTTCAGGGGTACTTCTGCTGGTTAAAATAAATTCTTCGCATTTGTAAATTCACCCCTGAAGGATCAAAAATAGATCCTAGTCACCAAATGATTTTAATTTTGCTAGGAAAATAAATAGGGAAATGCACATCACTCCCAGCTCTAAGGACATAACATTGGTTGCTGCATTCTGCAGGCAACAAGCATTGAACCCTTTCATGTTATTTTAAACCCTCATCATTCCCCTTCACATGATTCTACTGATTAATAAAGCCACCTATCATAATGTTGGTATAGTATTGGGTTTGTTGGTATAGTAGTTGGTATTGTGGGTTGTCCCACCAATGCCCTCTGCATTGTAAAAACAAAAAAGAAAGTAGACAAGTTGAAATTCCACATAAGATAGCAATGAACCTGACATCTTGCCATTTTTTTTCAGTACAAATATAGATTTTGATAGCTCTGCATATTTATTGAAGAGTTTAATTACTAATTTCTTTGTATTTGGACATTTTTGTATTTTTGTATTTGGACATCTGTGAAAATATTCTTTTTCGACCCCTTAAATAGGTGTTGAGAGTTTCTCAAAATTTGCTTTTAAATAATAAAATCCTAGACTGACTTCTTAAACCAATTTTAAACTATTTGAAGTTGGAAAGCTGGAGAATATTTTTTCTATTTTTGCCCATCAACATTATAACTTTCCATATCAGACTTCTATTAGCTGAAGAAAATCCAATTGAAATCTAGTAGCAAAACAGAGAAAGCAGGGAGGCCAAAGGAAAAACAATTATTTGAAAGATCTTTAGAAATAGGTCTGACTGTAATTTCCAAGCATTACATTCAAAGTCTACCAGTTTGCAGATCACTTTAATAGGGTAATAAAAACTTTTCTAAGATACGGTGTAAGATTTATTCCTTGTTGGGGAAAAGACCATCGCTGTTCCGGATAGTGTAAAGCTACTCTCTAATACTATTTAGACAATAGAGCTTACTACTCTGTTAACAAACTCAATAAGATTTTTCTCCTAAGTGAATGGAGAGTTGTATTATAGTATCTAAAAGAAGCTATTAAAGTGGTTGTAAAGCCTAAGCATTTTTTATCCTAATGTATTCCCTGCAGCCCAATTCTGATCCAGCACTGTGCCTATCTGCAGTGGCTCTCTCCTCTTCTCCCTGCTTTAACAGGCTTTGCTGAGAGTAACGGGAGCCCTAGGCTCCCGCTGCTGTCTGTTACATCCTGTGACGAGAGAGTGGGGGCAGGGCCGAGCCTCACTATCTGTGTCTATAGACGCAAGCAGTGTGGCTTGAGAGTGAGCCCACAGGTGTGCCACAATAGGAGGCGGCTTTCTATGACTGCACACCAAGAAGAGGAGGAGCCAAGGCCACTGGTGGGGAACCCAGGATTGGGGCTGCTCTGTGCAACAACACTGCACAGAGCAGGTAAGTGTAACATGTTTGTTATTTTCAAAGAACACTTTACATCCTACTTATAAAGCTGTCTGTGAAAATTTTCCACTATACTGATTTTTATGCTGCTGTTGAGAGGTGGAAATAATCAAAAAAAGGGCAGCAAGACATTTGATTATATATAAGACTACCACAGGGTTTAAAAGTTGACTGAAATTCAAAAATTGAGTTTGTCAATAATGAAGTGTCATCTAGAGTGTCATCCAGAAGGTAGACCCCATAATACCAAAACTTTGCTCATGGATGTTTAGGTTTTGCTCAACTGAGGGCTCTCTGTTGCACAGAAGATCAAATTGCCATTTGTTTTCAAAATATGAGTGGTTCCCTGGGCTAATTATGAATTTAACAAAAGAATATAAAAAAATCACCAAAGATAAGTTAAGATAAAGAATACCTGGATTATTTAATCCAACACTGTCCAAAACTGCATTTTTGTCCCTGTATTTGCATTGCCTGAGTGTAGAAAAGATGTTTTTATATACTTTATTATGAAAAACGAACAAACTTGCTGTAACATTAAAGATATAATATATATTATACAAAAAACATCGCAGCACTTCTGACATGGGGACTTCGTGGTTGGGGGCAGCAGCACCTTAGATGTCACTCTGAAAATGAAGAAGTGCACTGCTATGTTTTAGGATCAATTCCAGACAAAAAGGTATATTCTTCAGGATACTACTTAGGCACAATTTACATTCTAGATGACACTACATTATGACAAATACTCAATTTTTAAATTTCGGTCAACTTTAAAACCATGTGGTACTTGAAGTGCATGCCCTCGAGGACCCTGTAGCCCCTTGAATACGGTAATTAAATGTCTTACTGCCCTTTGTTGATACTTGCACCTCCAACAGCAGCATAAAAATTTCAGACCTTGGAGATCTACTACTATTTGCTTGTGTTTCGACATTCACCCCCCTCCTTTGGATTATTGCTAGAATTGTAAAGCTCCTGCTTCTTACTGATTGCAAAGCTCAAGCTGCGGCTCCATTGGGGGGAACGGAGGGGGTCAAAATGCTTCAGAAAGACCGTTAATTACACACATAGCAGTGGCCCTTTCTGCAGCCTGCCACCCAAGTCTGAAGTCTTTTTGCTGCTGTTGGAGATAAAACATTAATAAAAGGACGATAAAACATTTATTAATGTATGTTTGCCAACAACTTCAAGGTATTAATGGAATTAAGCAAAATACTTTAGTTAGGGCTTTAAATTATAACTAAAGGCAAAACTTTTTTTTTATGTTTTGGATAGAATGCACCCTCTCTATTTTTCCTGTTTACAATTATCATTGAAAGTGAAAGTAAAAAGAAAATCCCAAATTTTGGGTTGTCCCCAGAAAAGTAATAGAGGGGAAATCTTCCAATTGGGGCACTTGTTCTGGTGCCTTAGGGGTCCCCAAAAAATTCCCTTAATTTGCACTAATCTCCTCTCACTCTCACCAACTGTTTGGCTATGGGACAGGGAGTGAAGGGAAGTCTCTACAATAGAACACAGATGGCGAAAAAAAAAAATATCTTAGAGTTTATACCATTCCCTTGCTCTATCCAAAATGAAAAAAAAAATTGCCTATAGTTCTACTTTAATTCTATGAATACATATTATGCAAACACTATTTTTACCCTTTGAGCCATAAAACTCTATACCCGTGTCATATATTATTTCTGTTAGTCATTTCTTTTGCTAAAATATCTTTTTGATTGGCCATGTCATTTCTCAATAAAGTCACAGCAGAACCATGGGTGGAGTGCACCAAATTAAAAGTATTTTATAATGGATTTCAAACAAAAATAGAGCCTGTTCCCTAACTCTGTTGTATACAATAGCTGACTGTGTTGTATACAATAGCAGACTATTGCGCTGCTGCAATTATTTGGCCCAGCAGTCCATGGAGCTGTGCTTTGGTCCCTCTAGAACAGTCATGTTGCCTGCATGTGATTCTCTCACTCTTTCCTGGCAACCCATGGCCAGTTTAAGAGTTTAGCCTAAATAAGGCTCCAATGCGGTTTTTTGACTGTGCCCAAATATTTGATTTTCACCAGCAGGTGGTGCTGTATGTAAGATAGGTAATTGCAGCAATCTGCCCGAATTAGAGATTTCACATAGAGCACCACCGGCTGGGGAAGGCAGGACATTTCTGTGTTACCACATGAAGAACTACCAAACAGAGGATTTAGGTTTCCCCTTTAAAAGTTGAAGTGGTCAATAGGAAACATTTTCTGCAGATAAACAACAAAGTGAAACAAGCGCATGATCTCAGGAAGGAAACTTTGTGTGAAATGAGCTGAGATGTAATTGCTATGTGCTGAAATAGTGATTTAATCTAAACACTTCTGGAGGTCAGGAAAGACTTGTTTATTATTGTGAAAAAAAATTCTCTGAAGCGACTGAATGGGGGGTTTTGTGTTATTTTTATTTCCTCTGGATGGCCACAAAGTGGTAACTTAAGCTGAGATCATTATAAAGTTGGAAATGATTTCGCTAACAATTAAGGCATGGTTACGGTTTCTAAATTCATGGTCAGCTCTTCCCCCAGCTTTTATTTGTCTGCACAAAGAGCCAGCTCTGGGTACAATGCTATGTGAAGTGCTTCAGAGGTACGACTCGAGGACTCTGGGAAATTTCAAGGCAGCTGTATTCATTTGAGGATGGGAGGTACAGTACTACCTAACAAGCTGGATGAATGATTTCATTTCGTATAAAGAGAAACTGGAGGCAACAATAAAAATCAATGAATTGACAATTCCATCCAGGGAAGTTTGCAACTATGCTTGAAGGAGAAAGTCAGCTTGGTTTGATTTTAAAGTTTATATATTCCAGTGCAACTGGATTCAGTAGATGGGTGCTCAGGACACAGGAACAATTCAGTTCCAATCAGAAAATGAGGATGCTGAACGCAACAGAGATATTAACTCAGTTTAACTGCAAAAAAACAAATGCAAAGTTAAAGTGACTCGATAAAATAATTCAAAAAGCACCCTGTAATACTATTTACCTGTCCTACCACCCATGCCTCTGGTATATACTGCCTTGCAGAGCTAAACTGGACACACTTATGATGTGATGGGTAGAACCACCTGCCGTTTTGGGGTGCAAGCCTCTGACACTTCTTGAAGTGTTGGATGCCAAAGATTGCTTGGCTGGTATAGGTCTGCAAGAGAGCAAAGACCCAACTTAAGGGACAGGTATTTTTATTTTATTTTTTTGCTTAAAAGTAGAAATTTTGTTTTCTCGGTAAGCTCCAAATTTCAAATGTTCTTGTTTGACTAAAGTATAACTTTAAGGGTGTTTTCACTGAAGCACTACAACCACTCACATCAATTTGAACTCTATTAGTTTTATCAGCCAACTGTTAGCTGGACAAATTATTGCGGTTAGGATTAAAGGTAGAAAAAAAAAAATGTAGGAAAATAAAGCATATGTACTTTTGAGCTGAACATAGTTAGTGATCTCAGCTTTGGATCTGAGTTGGTGCTCTGCCACATTTCCCACACTAACCTTTGACCGCACCACTACTGGCCACTGAGAAACTGCCACTGGGTTGTCTGATGGCTGCAAGGTAAGGGTGGGGAAGGGACATATGGCAGAGCTCCAAGCTGCATCTGAGGTCAAGACTGCAGTTGATGTGTGTGCCCAGGACCTGGGGCCTCCCAAGTACATGGAAGTTTGTTCTCATGCTATAATAGTGGTTAAAGGTATTTGAGGGACATTACAGATTCAGCTTAGTGCCAATTAGGTGATAAGGTGATGCTTTTGTTTTAAAGTGATTGTAAACCCCAGTCATGAAATTTTAACTAAGCACATATACCTGTAGTGTTTACTTGTCTCACTCCAAAGCTCTAAGTGTTGTTTCTCTCTGATGCTTCGTTCCTCTGTTATCAGCATGAGTCACTTCTGAGAAGTTTTCAGACACATGAGATAATATGAGCTAATACTAGTACCACTAGTACTACTAATCTCCAGCCCTTTTCAACCACTTCCTGTTTGCAACCTCTTACTTCAGCACTAGCAGCACATCATTGCCCCGAACTGGCCCTCTGATGATGATGGTGGACAATGATGGACCATGCCTGTTTGTCAGATTGTGACAGGGTGACAATGTACGAGTTGTCGCCCCATATCAGAAGGTGCCTGTACCAGGACATTTGTAGCAGGATCACCAATTGTCTTATATCGAACGCTGCAGATTTAAGAAGATTGAAAACAAGTTTTGTAACTTCACTACCATGTCACAGCTTTTAAGAAAATTAAGTGATTAAGGTTTATATATACACACACTTTAAGTTTCTGCATACTTAATATGCCAAGCAATCTTTAAAGTCTTCAAATTAAAAGTTGTTTTACAAATGTAAATTTGACATTTTGGTCTACAGAGGAGGTGCCCTTGAGCACCATGTTATTTCAGAAGAAAATTACAGAAATCTACACCTTTGGTAAGTAATTCTTGCAAAAATCTTAAATCTCCTTATACTGTCAGTTGAGCAACAGGACATAATGAACATTTTGTACATGCCTTCCAGGAGCAATAAAAGTTGTATGGGAGCTGCGGGAGGGGGGGGGTTGCAACACCTGCAACTTAGCATTGAGGTCCCAATGAATGGATTTCCTATTTTCATGATGAAATATTAACCTCCTAAAAAAATGTGTTTTTTTTTTTTTTTTTAACCTATTATTGTTTTTAATGTATTTGTACCATATTAGCTTAAAGTGCAACACATGAAGAATGGAACTGGATTCCAGTTTATGAAATGTTGCACATCAGAAGTCTAAACTCTTGTATTGCTCTTCCTAAAGCAATAACTTGTGAGAAACAGACACTTGATTCACCAGAACCCCGACCATACTGTCTAACTTCCCTTAAAATAGCAGTTGAATACCTATCTGGGAAGTAAAATGGCCTCTTCTATATCCAAAGCCTTGCCTGGGCCCTGTTAGGGAACTGCACCAAGGCACTGGTAAGAATTTGGATGGTATTTTATATTTCTTATGAACACAGTAGTCAGTCAAGTTTCAATTTTAGATCCACTTTAAGATGGCCATCATCATTACTGGCAGACGTGATGTGCAGATATGATCTGGCTGATTCATGGATTTCTTTGATAGTTTTCTGCACAACCATGCCTGTTTGGAACACCCAGTTTTTCATGTTGATGTTTACGGAAGCATGTCCAGAAACTACTGTCACCAGGTTATTATGATGAATGATCGAATTAAAGCTGAAATTAAGCAATTTCCCCCAAGATCAATTGGCCAGGGGGGTGATATTCATGGGCACGAGAATCATTTCCGGATGCAACTAAGCAGCATGTGGTCACTTTCATTAAGAGTTCACACACTTTCCACCTTCACAGCAGAATAAGCAGCTAAGTGGTTAGCACTTCCACCTGGCAGCACTAGAGTTGTTGGTTTGAACCAACCACAGCGCAACCTGCCTGGAATTTGCATGTTCTCCCTGTGCCTGCGTTGGTTTCCTCCGGGGTACTATGGTTTCCTCCCACACTCCAAAGACATGATGGTAGGTTAATTGGCTCCTGTTTAAATTGGCCCTAGTTTGTGTATGTATCAATGAGAGTTAAGGGCCTTAGACTGTAAGCTCCTTGAGGGCAGGGACTGATGTAAATTTACAATATATATGTAAAGCACTGAGTAAATTGACAGCGCTATATAGGTACCTGGAATAAATGAAATGTACTAAAGCCAGGAAACTTACGTTAGTGGCACAGACTCACTCTACAGTTAAAATATCAACTTTCGGTAGAATGACCCTTTAACTTTAAAATTTTTTCAGAAGGATTGTTGGTTAAAACTGTGGGCTAAGTAGAAAACCGCTTAAAACCAATTTAAGCTTTCAGATGATGAGTTAAATAAGCAATCATAGAGATTTAAACAAACAAAAAAAGGCCTTTCAAGGAAGTTCCACTAAACCAAAACCATATAATATAGCCGATGCAAAACATGGAAAAAGCTGAAAAAATAAAGCTGGTTCTAATGATGTGTATTTTTATGTAAACACTATAATCATTATTAGAAATGATCTCCACATCAAAAAACTCAGCATGAACTGCTCACTTACATTGAGAAATTGAGTAGAAAGATTTTAGCATAAGTTAACATTTAGAAACAGTTTTATAAATAAGGTATTTTTATTTCTCCCTCTATCCTGTCCCATAAAAAATACAAACATTACGGAAATCAAGATTGCTTTTAGTTATAGCGGTTGTATGAAGTTCTGGAGAGAAAACAGTTTTCTGCTGATTTTACAGTGGAGGCTGAAATCGGAGATAGAAGATCAGATGCGTCCTGTCCAGGGGCTTCAGGTCTTTTTTAAGGGGAACTATAGTCCTTTAATGTTTTTAAGATATACAAATGGAAAAAAATCAGCTTGAAGGAGAGAATCCAAGCATCCATTTTAAAGTTTTGCATAGAGTAAAGAAGAAATAGAATATGTTGTACTTTTATTGCAGTCTATGTTCCCATTGGAGAGATTTCTTTTTAATTCTTGTCTTATCATTGTTTGTGGGAGGGGGAATCTTTCCCAGCAATACAAACACATTTTTAGTAGAGTGGTGAAGAGCTATAACCTCAGCTATGTTTTAATTGCTGTCTGCCTATTGGAGTTTTACCTTAACTTGCTCTTCTAGGGAGCACTACACTAACCACTAATGTAAGAAAGAAATACAGTGACCACGAATTTAAGGGGGGGGGGGCTACCAGGCCCCCCCCCCAAAAAAAAAAAAAAAAAAAAAAAAATCACACCCACCAAAAGGCCCCCACATTCATTATTTTTTTTATCATGACAACTAAAACCAAAATGTAATTTATCAGGAAGTCAGTTTACATGCAACAGTGGTAGTGAGGTTCAGACAGAGGCGGCGGTGGTGGTGGTGGGGGGTTTAGACACAGGCAGGGGTGTTAGGGGCTTAGATACAGGCAGGGGTAGTAGGGGGGTTAGACACAGGCAGGGGTGGTAGGGGGTTAGACACAGGCAGGGGTGGTAGAGAGGGGGTTAGACACAGGCAGGGGTGGTAGGTAAAGGAATAAAAACAGGCAGGGGTGGTAGGGGAGTTAGACACAGGCAGGGGTGGTAGGGAGGGGGTTGGACATAGGCAGGGGTGGTAGGGAGGGGGTTGGACACAGGCAGGGGTGGTAGGGAGGGGGTTAGACACAGGCAGGGGTGGTACGGAGGGGGTTAGACACAGGCAGGGGTGGTACGGAGGGGGTTAGACACAGGCAGGGGTGGTAGGGAGGGGGTTAGACACAGGCAGAGGTGGTAGGGCGGGGGTTAGACATAGGCAGGGGTGGTGGAGATGGGATTAGTAGCGCTGACACTTATTTTCTCTCAGTGTCAGCCATGCATATAGCGATCCCTCTTTCATCATGGGGTCTCTGCTCAGCAGAAAGCTCCTCTCCCTTCACGCTGTTGGCCCTCAGCCTGTCAGATGACTTTCTTTTGTCAGCAGCAATGAGGGGAAGCCGCGGAGAGGATGGGCAGCCGGCCATCTGTGCGGGTATAGCAGTGAGTGCTCTGCCATTACCTCTAGCAGCGGTGTCAGGCCATCCACATAGTGTGATGAGGAGAGGAGCGGGTCGGGCAGAGCCGAGCCATCGGGCGGGACCAGTTTCTTCTTGGGCATCAATGTGCCACCCCTCAGAACCTGCCGCCCAGGACCAATGGTCCCACCGGGTACTCCATGGTAGGGCCGGCCCTGGGGACTACACTGATCACCAATGCAAGAGGGCACTACACCAACCACCATGTAAGGGGAGACTTTTCCACTGATCAACAATGTTAGTGGACAGTACAATCTGTACTGCATTTTTTTCATTACTTTATTATTCAAAATATTTTTTTTCTATAGGGCAGGGGATGTTAACATGATCCACACTGAGTGTTATATACATCCAGTTAAGTATGCCACCTTTATTCTTCTATTTATTTATATATCTACAACTCATTAAGCATACTAATGTACTATGAGGGTAGATATATAGCAAGTTTCTAGAAATAAAAGTATCGCCCATAAATTTGTTCTCTGAATTTTATTAAGCAACATAAGAAGCTTTTACGTGGAAGATTTATAGTAGATTTAAATTCAATCAATAAAATCTCATATACATTTTCATTTTAAAAGTTGTTTCCATCTTTTTAAAATATTAAATATTATGTAAAATTATATATGGTGACCCTGCCAATAAAGGTCCTTGCTCATACTCTTCCTGCAGTGAGGTGAATACTATGGGGTTGATTTACTAAAGGCAAATAGACTGTGTACTCTGCAAGTGCAGTTGCTCCAGGGCTTAGAAAATAAGGTTAAAGTGATTGTAAACCCTTTACAACTCTATGCTATAGGTAAGCTTATAATAAGGCTTACCTGTAGCTACCGTGGATATCTCCTAAACCTGCACAGTTTAGGAGATATCCCCTGTCCCCTGCATGTGCCGATGTCATCGGCACATGAACACTGGGGCAAACTGAGGCACGATATCCAGAAGTAACCCCTGGGAGAGATGTCGCTGGCCGGAGGGGGAGGCGAGGGCGGCTGCGATCTAAGGTAAGTAATTCATAATGAGCTAGTATGCTATGCATACTAGCTCATTATGCCTTTGTCTTGCAGGGTTTTTTATTTTACCAGGGTTTACAACCACCTTAAGCTTCACTTTGCAAAGAATACCTAATCACGTGGAAGGAGAACAAACAAAATAGCATTTTTGCTTGCACATGATTGGTTGATGGAAGTCAGTAGAGCTTCTGCTCATTTATTAAGCTCTGGAGCAACTGCTCTTGCAGAGTGCAACTGCATTTTGCAAAGTGCACAGTCTAATTGTCTTAAGTAAATCAATCCCTATATCTCAGGTGTGCTTTTCTGTTGTCATCCTGCCTGATGCCCCCTCAGTGAAGACTACAAGCCACGCCAGCACACATTGCACAGGCATAGTCCACAACTGTCACTATCAGAAAGCCGATGCAGAGCAATAATGTGCAGTTGACAGTGGAAGTGTGTGTGTAGACAGTAAGTGGCTTTGTATCACTCCAGAGGAAAAATTGATAAAAAGGGTAAAATTTTTTTTTTTTTTTTTTGCGCACTTAGTTAAAAGGAGCAGGGGATGAAAGGGTGAAGACCTCCTACCACTGCAGCCATCCAAGAGCTCAGATGGAAATTCACCATATCATATACCATGATGTTTGCATCAAAAAGGAAGAAAAGAGATAATGTGACAAGACAGAGCAGGTGGCAGCAATGATGTATTGTTATTAGGCTGGTCCTTGAGACTACCGGGTGTATTCTCAACGATATGTGATTGTAATAACTGCTGCTAGGTTGCCTACTCTACATTGAGATACAGAATGCCTGCAAGTTTAACACTGAGCACTGTGTTTTTCTTCTTCACAATTCCCTCCCCAGATTCTGCCACATCCTCTTTCTTGTTACCTCATTCAGGTCTCTTTCTAACAATGTAATTAGTAACGCATGGGTAATAGGATGTGTGCAGGAGTAGAACAAAACTTTTTACCATGTTGGCTTGAGAGTTCAAGAGTTTATGGCTCAGGGACATTCAGACCTAAAAGATTGTCTGTCAGTTATCACTGCCCCATCTGTTCTCTAGAAAATAAAATCAACCCTTTTCCTTAGCTCCCAACTGTCCCTGATTTGGAAGGACTGTCCCTGATTTGGAACAATGTCCCGCTGTCCCACATTCCTCCTCATTTGTCCCTCATTTTGGTGTGATCTATATAGCTGTACAGGCATACCCCACTTTTAAGTACACAATGGGGTTTATTTACTAAAGCTGGAAAGTGCAAAATCAGGCTCACTTCTGCATAGAAACCAATCAGCTTCTAACCCCAGATTGTTCAATTAAGCTTTTGTAATAAAACCTGGAAGCTCATTGGTTTCTATGCAGAAGTGAGCCTGATTTTGCGCTTTCCAGCTTTAGTAAATAAACCCCATTGCATACTTAAAAGTGGGGTATGCCTGTATATAAAATGCACTTATTATCAAAAAGTTTTTTTGATAGATTTTTTTTTTTCCAGCGCTAAACCTTTCATCTGATTTCTAAATTGCTGCATTTGTAAATTCCAAAAGCCAATATAAAGGAATAGTAGTGTTAAAAAAAGCATTTGTGGGTTTAACCCATCTTGTTTTTTTTGCATAATTCTCCTTTAAGGGGGCATGGCAAGGGGTGTGTCCTATGCCTGCATACTTTTGCTAGGTGTTCCTCATTCCCATCTCAAAAAGTTGGGAGGTATGCTTTTCTTCTCAAATAGGGGAAAGTACCCTGGGTAACTGTCCTCTAACAATATGTATAATTAGCTTTTTTATAATAGTAAAGCAAAGTTATAGATTTGATTCCCATTGTCCAACCAGTTGAGGATACTGGACATGATGCACACGCCCAAAACAACATCAAAGTACACAGGACGTATATAACATGTCGAGTCCGTCTTCCCCTCTGCTGCGTCCCCCCCTCTCAATTGCCAGCAATTCTGGGCTCTGAAAGTGAAGACAGGAGTTGCTGTGTATGTACAGCAGCTATAGCAGCTGCTGCTGTCAATAAAAGAACCATTCTTCAATATTTATTAACACTGTTCAGATGTGAAACATTGTTACTTTTGTATCCACCCTATTTCCTTCATCTGCAGATCAAAGAGATGAGAGTCAATATGCGGAAGGTGTCAGTTAAAATAACACGGCAAGTAAAAGAAAAAAAAAAAAAGAAAAGATTTTTTTTTTTTAAATGAAACAAAATGTATATTTACCCCTTAGTTTACTCCCAGCCCAAATTATTCAGTTTCCAATTCTCCCTTTAACTATTTTTGTCATGTTGTCATCCTTTCCTGCACACCCTCAAGTTGGACTACAAGCAGCAGTTGTAATGCATCATGCACTGGCTCATCCTGCCATAGTAAACTTTGTCAAACTGTAATGTTCAGCCACAGCAAGAGCAGGTGCACATCTGCAGGGAGTTCCTACTAGACATGTGCAATCCATTTCGTAACAAATCAAAATTCGGGCAAATTTTGCATCTTTCGGACATTCGTATTCATCCGAATAAAAAAAAAAACGAATTTCAACTAATACGAAAGAAATTATAGTGAATATAACGAATGAATTCGACATGATTCGATAATTCGTTAAAGATCTAATGAAACAAAAGGTCAACTCAAAGTAAATCTTACAGTCCAATCAGCTGATTAAAATTTGTGCTGGAGGTTGGATTACTGGCAAAGTGCATTCCTGAGAACTGAGTGAGAAGGGTGTTGTATTGTATTTGAGCAGAGGAGAAGAGATAGTCATTGTGTGCGTTAATAGATTCAATAAACAAAATGACTTTCCAAACTACAATCATTATCAAAAATCAATATACATACATATATATCGAATTTCAACTAATATGAAAGAAATTATAGCGGATATAACAAATGAATTCGACATGATTCGAGATATAGTATAACGAATATCGACACTCTACGAATAATAACGAATTATCCAAAAACGAATTAACATAATGAGTATAACAGGATAAAATGATGTATTTTACAAATGACAACGAACCGAAAATAAACGAAATTTCCCGTTGTGCACAAGTCTATTTCCTACAAAAGAGTCTAGAGAATATGCACAGTGCAGGGAAAGAAAAACCTGAACATCGTAAGGGAAAACTATTTTTTTTTATTTTTAACATAAAATAAGTCTGCTATCAAATTTTACTTCTTACAGTGCCCTACAAAATTAACCATTTATGTCTGTTTAATTCTATTTTTATGTGACTCTGTTTCCAGACAAAGGACATAAAAGTATTTACATATGCTTAGCAAGCAGTAAAAGAATTTTAGACAAACCCTACCTGGCCTCTGTTACTGCAGGAACTGTTGAGAAATTCATCCTTAAAGCTAAAGCACTGAAATCTAAGCTTCTTTCACCTTTCTCTGGCAGCAGTGACTTGGCAGCCTACCAGCCGTCTAATGTAAGCAAGTAACAGCTGCTCTAAGCTTTTAGAAATTGACTAAAACTGGATTTCCAAGTCTTTTTTGTGAAGGTAGGATGTGTGTTTCTTGATCCTGCATGAACAAAAGTGTCAGTTATTTCTTGTGGCCCTGGTAGCAGATTAGGCACAGCATGGAAGATCAGAGGAGGTAAATACAGCCTGCCTATAATGCTAGCTATACAATAAACCTTTTACTTTGCTTACTATTAGTTTTAAACCCCAACTCAGTGAATTACAAAAACCTTGCAGAACCCCCCAACCCCCTCCACTTACCCCCACTGCAAAGGTTTAATTTTCATTAAGTCTAGGGGGTAGAGGAATAAAGTGTAATACCTCATACCTTACTCTGGCAGGGTCCATTTATTTGTATGCCCATTCCTCAGAAGCCTCTTCTTTCAGATACTGGCACTCCCATGCTGATATCACCAAGTACAATGCAGATTGCAGGGGACCACCCACAGCCCCAAGTACAGGAGAGCTCTGAAGCCTGCCAAAGCAAGGAATAAGGGAAGCATTTTACCTTACTCCTTTACCCTAGGGACTTAATAAGCATTTACTTCTGCAGTTTGGTGGACCCCACTGTAAGGGGGATTTTTGTGTAATTCCCAGAGTTGTGCTTTAAAAGGCAGCTTAAAATGTTAGCTGCACAAATACTGTGCTCGGGGTTTAGATTAGGGCTTTGTGCAGACCACATAAGTTCCTCTACCCCAAACTCATCAAACTATGCCTTTATGGCTTGAATTTGATGACCTGAAGTTAATTATTTGAAGGGGTGTCCACATTTAGCTATTTTGGGTAGGTACTATATCTGAAAAACATGTCTGAAACTTTGAAAAAAATCTTGACATAACTCTTATCGTACACATAGCAAGCATTATCATAAAAAGCACTTTAAAGTGGACCTGTCAATATAATTTAACTAAAAAAAGCATCTGAAAACTGCCAGATATTTGAAAAAAAAAAAGCTAGAAGTTACTGTCAATCACATGACAAAGCATCATCATGCAGGTCACCAGGTATTTGGTAATGAGAAAGATTGCCGTGGGTAGTTGAAAAATTATCAAAACCACTTCCTTGTACAATTTTGCTCACTAAATTATGATTGCTTCCCATTACATTTGAACACAGTTTACTTTCAAAATAATTCATGCTGTTACTCCTGAAATACAGATGAGGACTTAATCTCAGTGTCCTTTACTAGAGTTAAAATAAAGATATTACTTAAAACTCTAATAGGATTGAATATATTGCACTTCAGAATGTTAACCGAGTCAGGTTATTGGTCACTGTTAAAATAATTATTACCTTCAATATGGGTTGTCCTTCCATGTTGAATGGTCAATAGACTATTTATACATTAGATAACCTCACAGACTAAAAGTATCTCAGGGACTTGTTAGGACTGAAGTATTTGGCTAAAAGTAAATCTGTAATAACTATGTGATTAAAAAAAGCCTACTGAGATACCTGCATCTTAAAGTTGAACTCCAGACAGATATAAAAGCACTGTATTAATTAATACACCGTTAAAGTGGAAGTAAAAGCAAAACCTACTTCCACCCGTATTCTAAGTCTAATCTAGCCCTGTAAAGAAAAGACTACTATACTTACCTATTTTGCTGCAGCTCTGGTCCAGTCCCAGGCTGAGCTGTCAGTGGCTTCAGTGAGTAGAAAGGCAGCTTACAACAGAAGCCCCATAGTAAGTCTATGGGTGATGTAATTTCCTGGTCATTTCTCAGTCATTGTTGGCTTTCTCCTGCACACAAAGGGCGCTTCTGGAGACCAGACCAGAGCGGCTTCAAAACAGGTAAGTATAGCTATCTTTTTCTTACAGGGCTAGATATATTAGGCTTAGAATGTGGGTTGGAGGGCAAACTCCTGAATATCTAAATGGACATCCCTTGTTCCCCTACTTCTCCTTTTCTTTTCTCTTATTGCTTTTGCTCTTTTGAGACTCTTAAAATAGTTTTTGATAATAATGCTGGGTCTTGTACTGCGACTTCTGGTCCTATTGGAGGTTTATCACAGTATGGAACCTGTTATATCTTTGAACTGATATTGTTGAAATTTTTGATGGGTTCACTTTGGATTTCTACCCTTGGGCTAGTCCCTTGAGTCTTGTAGCCTAAGGGTTTTGATTACTACCTGATTGAGACATGGGACTATAATGGTATACTTTGATTTTGATACTACTGTATGCCCTTACTGTTCTTTTAAAAATGTCTACTACATAGTATTACTCTACTTTGTAAAACTAATAAAAACGATTGAAAACAGAATGTGGGTGGGAGTAGGTTTAGCGTTAGTAGGTTTGCCTTTACTTTCACTTTAAATGTTGTTTGAAATGCAAGCAGTGTAACTAATTTGACTTATAGCAAACCCTGTAATACCATGTACAGCAGAGCTCGAACCAGGGCAGGGAGAAGTAGAACAAAAAGCCAGTCAGTTGTTCTGCAGTGCTTATGTACTAACAATGTACATGCTGATGGAAGGAGAGAGCAGAGACACATAAATTACCTTATCACTATGCCACTCCTTTTTCTGTGAAGTCACAGGCTGTGGGAGGGACAAGAAAAATTTGGTTCCATGTCCTGCCCGACAGTGCTGTGCAGCAGAGCTGTCTAAATTGAAAGACTGAATAGAGAGAAATAAAAATTATTTGGCAGGCAAAACAGCTCTCATACAGTGGGGACAGAAAGTATTCAGACCCCCTTAAATTTTTCACTGTTTGTTATATTGCAGCCATTTGCTAAAATCATTTAAGTTCATTTTTTTCCTCATTAATGTACACACAGCACCCCATATTGACAGAAAAACACAGAATTGTTGACATTTTTGCAGATTTATAAAAAGAAAAACTGAAATATCACATGGTCCTAAGTATTCAGACCCTTTGCTCAGTATTTAGTAGAAGCACCCTTTTCATCTAATACAGCCATGAGTCTTTTTGGGAAAGATGCAACAAGTTGGACTGGGTTGGACACCTGGATTTGGGGATCCTCTGCCATTCCTCCTTGTAGATCCTCTCCAGTTCTGTCAGGTTGGATGATAAATGTTGGTGGACAGCCATTTTTAGGTCTCTCCAGAGATGCTCAATTGGGTTTAAGTCAGGGCTCTGGCTGGGCCATTCAAGAACAGTCACGGAGTTGTTGTGAAGCCACTCCTTCGTTATTTTAGCTATGTGCTTAGGGTCATTGTCTTGTTGGAAGGTAAACCTTCAGCCCAGTCTGAGGTCCTTAGCACTCTGGAGAAGGTTTTCGTCCAGGATATCCCTGTACTTGGCCACATTCATCTTTCCATCCATTGCAACCAGTCGTCCTGTCCCTGCAGCTGAAAAACACCCCCACAGCATGATACTGCCAGCACCATGCTTCACTGTTGGGACTGTATTGGACAGGTGATGAGCAGTGCCTGGTTTTCTCCACACATACCGCTTAGAATTAAAACCAAATCGTTCTATCTTGGTCTCATCAGACCAAAGAATCTTATTTCTCACCATCTTGGAGTCCTTCAGGTGTTTTTTAGCAAACTCCGTGCGGGCTTTCATGCATCTTGCACTGAGCTGAGGCTTCCGTCGGGCCACTCTGCCATAGAGCCCCGACTGAATGAGGGCTGCAGTGATGGTTGAGTTTCTACAACTTTCTCCCATCTCCCAACTGCATCTCTGGAGCTCAGCCACAGTGATCTTTGAGTTCTTCTTTACCTCTCTCACCAAGGCTCTTCTCCCCCGATAGCTCAGTTTGGCTGTACGGCCAGCTCTAGGAAGGGTTCTGGTCGTCCCAAACGTCTTCCATTTAAGGATTATGGAGGACACTGTGCTCTTAGGAACCTTAAGTGGAGCAGAATTTTTTTACTAACCTTGGCCAGATCTGTGCCTTGCCACAATTCTGTCTCTGAGCTCTTCAGGCAGTTCCTTTGACCTCATGATTTTCATTTGCACTGACATGCACTGTGAGCTGTAAGGTCTTATATAGACAGGTGTGTGGCTTTCCTAATCAAATCCAGTCAGTATAATCAAACACAGCTGGACTCAAATGAAGGTGTAGAACCATCTCAAGGATGATCAGAAGAAATGGACAGCACCTGAGTTAAATATATGAGTGTCACAGCAAAGGGTCTGAATACTTAGAACCATGTGATATTTCAGTTTTTCTTTTTTAAAAAAATCTGCAAAAATGTCAACAATTCTGTGTTTTTCTGTCAATATGGGGTGCTGTGTGTACATTAATGAGGAAAAAAATTAACTTAAATGATTTTAGCAAATGGCTGCAATATAACAAAGAGTGAAACATTTAAGGGGGTCTGAATACTTTCCGTCCCCACTGTATGTATTGCATATTTATTTATTTAGCTTTAACCACACTTTCTTCCACTCGGACTACAATCTTCTAATCTAAATGCTTTGGGTCACCCCCCAAAAAATTGCAAACTGCACAGAGTAAAGGACAACCTCCATCCTACACATAAGAGCACTTGGAGATCATAGTAGGTTGCTTGTGCACGAAGTATTAAATTATGGGTGGCAGGGGTAGTGTCACGTGTGCTCCATATCCAGAAGAACAGGGCTCTTCTCTAAATTGGGTAAAGTGGTTTGATTCAACGATATTTTGCTAAATTAAAATATACTCTAAAGTAACTATTACAAGGTAAAATACACTGTCATGGACCTTTGTATACCATTTTATCTGGCCTACAGTGGCCAATATAATAAAACAATAAATTGTACTTCCACACTACAAAAAAGGAGCTACAGTAAAGCAGATTTACAAAAGAAGTTGCAAATCTTTAAAAGTGTATAAATATTCACTTTAATTAGCCAATCATGCGCAGATGAAACAAGTAAACAGGGATTTGCTTTAAACATGATTGGATAACTAATTGTGTGAACTTTTTCAAATTTTTTTTGGTAAACCAGCCTCAATGTAAAAAGTTAATGAATTATGAAGTGAACGTTAAAAAGGAACTTATTTATTTGAAGCAAGTTAAGTTTTACCAATGGATAGGCTTATAACACCTTAACAAAACAATCAACAATTAATCTTTTTTTTTAATTAATGGACTATTATATCAGACAGTAATGGGTACAATTGTGATCACTGATTGACAGTAATAATTATAATTTTGCTCCAAATATTTGACTTTGGGGATTTGAGGGTTTCAGAAAAATGTCTCATATCTGTTTGGGGTTAAATACAGTATACATATTTTATGTCTATAACATGTACACACAACTGTATATATTTCAACAGCATTTCAAAACGCGAAGCTCTGCAAAACACAAATTTGAAGTCTTAAAGAGGGTTTCAGATGTTTTGTCTCAGGAGATGACGATTCCTCGATGGCTCAAGTGTGCTCCAAGGAAAGCTAGAAGGTTGTACAGTTAACTCCCAGGGTGTCATTCTAAACCATACAACCTACTACCTCAACCTGGATGCACACATTTTCCAACGCAGTCTTCATTTCTTCAGCATCTCACTTTATTTTTGATGCCTCCCTTTATTAAAATCACTATTAAGAATTGCACATTACGAATACAATAGTTCCTACCCATTGTCTGCTGACCAGTAGAAAACAAACTGTACCGATTGTACACTGTAAACTATGGAACATTTCCGATGCTATAATAAAAAGGTGAAGAGATCTTGCTTGACACACAAAATTTTTAAATAACACAGCCAACCATAAAACTACAGTTTTCAATCAGGCCTCCGTAACAAAATCTGGAAAAGTTGTTTGGAAACAGAGAACAGCACAAAATACAAAACGAAAAGTACATGCAAATGTAAGCAATTTTTAAATGCTATAGTGCATCTTTACAATACTCACCAATTTTGAATGCAATATGCATCTCTAATAGTATGGTTTATATTACCAGAAAGGTGCCTGTGCATGCAGAGATAGATTATGTAACTTTTGCCATTACTAAAAACTGAATATAAAACAAAACTTCTGTGTTAAATTGACAAAATGCTTAAGCAGAGCAACGTCTCCGAACCTCAATCACACAGACCCACAGAAACGAGCTTGAGCAGAACAATTTACCACAAGATCGGATCTACGGGTTCTTGTTATTGGGCAATAGAACTGTACCCTGTTCAATTGATATACAATACTAAAAAGTGCTTTCAGGTTTCATTAATATACTAATAGAAATAGAATAAAACAGCCTTTTCATTTTGTTTGTTGTGTCAACAGTAAGATAAAAAAAGCCTAAATTTGTTTATATTAGAAAATAGTATAAATGACGATACATATACAATAAAAGTAATTCATTAGATTTTTTTTCTTGGTCTGAGAAAAAACTCAGTCTTATATTAATTTGGCTTTGAAGGAAATTAGATCTTTTTTTCAAATGCTATATGTTAATAAACAGCATTAAAATGACAAAACACATAGTGTATATGGCCCCCATGCTTTAAGTCTCATAATTTGACCAAGTAGAATTCCGCATATACAGATAAATAAAAACATTATTTAGTTCATAAACGTATGTACTCTTTAACAATCCTCTAAACCATTTTGTAGCATGTACCATTTGCTTTTTTAAATACTTAAATGTAAAAAATATTGTGTTGCAAAAAACGACAAAAGCCTCAAAAACATGATAATTTTTGTCCTACAACACCACAATAATTAAAAAAAAAAAAAATGTGCACAGAAATATAAGCACGAATATTTTAATACAAAGAACATGGCAGCACTATAGTCAAAGGCCCAAAACTACTATTGTAAGTATGCTGACAGAACCAAAGCATAAAACTAAGATCCCATGAAATAAACAATACATCATTTAAGCTGAGAAAAAAAAACTATTTTATTGCATTTTATACTAAAGCTTTTACATATAGCTAATTTAATTAAAAGCTCTTTTTTCCCCATGCAGGTTTTTCTGTAAAGCAGAAATGTAAACATATTACTATAAACTTTACTAACAGCTGATTTTGGCCTCATCAGACAACAGGTATAAAAGAAAGCCTCAGTTGGCAATGTATATTTTAAATGACCTTATATGCCTCTAAAAAGCCACAATGGAACACAACTCCTAAAAAAAATTACGTTTCCTTTATCAATCTTCCTTTCAGCCGCACATATACAAAAACCCAGTTGTTTATCTTTTTTTTTTTTTTGCCATTAGCTTAAAATAGGATATTTCAGCTTTAATATAGCAGTGATAATAATCACTTTTCAACAAGTTCTCATATTTTAGGATTTATTGTAATTAAAAGAAGGTGAACAAAAAAATGTATGTTTTTAAATTATGCTAATTTAGTATGCAACACCTTGGTAGAGATTTTTTTTTTTTTTTACAAGTCATTAATGCTACTGATTTACACAATAAAACTACCTACAGTAAATGAAAGGCTATTTCCAGTATATTTGCATGAGAGTAATAGATGCCATTACCTTTGCTGGTATCCTTCAATCTTGACATATTCTTTTTCTCAGATTTTCTGGCATGTTTGCTGAAAAAGGAATAGTGTTGAATTGTTAAGGTGGACGTTGTTATTAAAAAAAAAAAAAAAAAAACACATAAATTTTTATTAATGTTTTTTTCCTAATGAAATAGTGTGAAAGGCACGTTCCAGGAACAGGAATACGTATTACAAATCTGTATATAAATACGTTGTAATAAAATAGTAATTGAAAAAAATATATAAATCGCGTAACTTGAACACCCCCAGCTAAAGGAGGCCACAGAATGGCACATATGGATATTCATGTAACTGTATCCTCATATGACCTCACAGGCTCAAGCAAAAAAAAAATTACAGTAAGAAAGACTTTTTTACCCTTTTATGCTTGCTAATGGACATTGAAAATGTCGGTTTCTAATTATTTAGGAAAATAAATAACTTTTCCATGTCAAGTAGTACAGGGTCTCATATAATAAACATAAAGTCCTTTTTAAGCGTTTATTATTAGAAGCACTAAGCTGCAATATTATTTCTCTTGGTTATTACTTTTCAAAAATTTCTTCAATTATTAATAAAGAAATGCTGTCATACCTGTATAATAAAACAAACTGACACACGTCGCATACACATCGTGACTTGACCGAATTAATTTAATGCATTTTTTTAAATTATTTACGGAAAACAATAAAATGTGTTTATGCACTTTTGACATAAAGTGTCCAAAAAGAAAAAGAAGAGAAAAAAAATGCATTTTAGTAAACTATTACGCCACGAGAAAACATACATAAAATAGTCATTTATGGGAAACACATAAATTACTATTAATAGTCAAATAAATTTAAGAAATGTAGTAAGCAGACATTTGAAAGAAATTACACCTGCAGCATGAGAAAATTAAAATAAAATAAAAAATAAATATACCTGTAGTTATGGAAGGGAATAGCCTTACTGCCACTTCAGCGGAATTTAAATTGGATGACTTTGAAAAGTTTGCCTTTTGTCTAATTAGAATTTTTTTTAAAAAGTGTAGGGAGGCTGTATGGCTGAATCGTGACATTTCCATTAACTCAGGCTTCCTTTCTATCCAGTTACTCCTTAAGGAGGACCTTGGTGCATTTTTTTTTTTTTTTTTTTTTTACTTCAGTTCTTCTCAGGATTCCAAGCACAAAGCACTGCACAAAATCAGCACCAATCCATGCCGCAACATTTTGCACAGCGGTGGAGGTGGGAAAGCTCTGAAAATACATGAAGACTGCTTTCTTTTTGTAAATAGAGTAGGCAAAGATCTTTCACAGCAAGGGGGTCACAGAGGCAGGTTTCCAGTATGCTTCACTGCTGAGCAATGAGCTCATGATGAATGCTGTCACCCCATTTGCCTGACTCAAACGCCTGATTACAAGTCTAGCTCTAATATATTTTAATTTAATGTAACCGTAACATTTAATAAAAGACTTTGTAGGTTACATAGCCTTTAAAAACTTGTTAAAAAATTAGGTGGCGATTATATTTGTACTGTCCCCTTTATCAGTATCAAGATAAGCAGAAAAAATTTTATCAGGCGTGAAAGGGACAGCCTCCTGGTGCCCTGCCAAAAAAACAGAATAAAGACGAAGTTGTGCTTCAAAGCTGAATTGCTTGCTGAGCCTAGCTAAAGTCAAGTATTAGGATCCACCATTTTCTGAGCCATGAAAGAAAAAAAAAAAAAGCGAAAAAGGAAAAAAAATCAGCACGGATGTTGCTATCCAAGACCCCTTGGCACCCACACAAAATCTCAGCCGTAAGGTCACATGATCTCCTGCCAAGCCGGGAGTGCATTCCCATAAACCATTCTGTTGATATTGCGAAGGCAGCTATTGTCTAGCTTACTGTACACCCTCGGCTCAGCCCACTTTTCATTAAATTAGCTAGGAAAAAAAAAAAAAGCGAAAAAAAAAAAAACGCATCACCTTTGGGGGTTGGGTGTCATGGTAACGTCTACCTGGCAAACTGCCCACTTTCTCTGCCCATCAACCAGAAATGGAATCGTAGCTATTTAAGAGGTTGATGACTAGGAATGCAAAGTTGTCTTCAGTGAATCTAAATTAATTTTCTAAGAAACTCTTCAAGCTACTTAAGGGCAAAAAAAAAAAAAATCTTACTATCGCTCAAGATTATATTTAAAAATACTTTTAAAAAAACTGAAAAAAAAAAAAAAGAATTCTTTCTTTACTGTGCAAATGTCCTTCCCTGCTTTAACCTCTTTAGTGCAGTAACCTCACAGGACCTTCGAGTAGAGACATTACTGCATTGTATAAAACTACTTGTTAGATTTGGCTGCTCCTGGAACGACACTATCTGCCAAATATGAGAGAGCTGAAAACTTTACCCCACATCTAAAAGGGTTAAGGCAGACAATTATCCCCCTCCTGTCATTGAAGGGGTGAATCGCGGTAGCTGCCAATAGCTTGTTCTTTTCAGAGTTGCTTGAGTATTGTATAACGGATCCTTTCAAATCTTGTTTGGAGTCGTCCAACTTAAAAATTCCTTATAAAATAGGTGCACGGCAATAGCCAACAGCAAAAAGTTTGCATGGCTGATACAAAATTGAAGTATGTGTTCTTGAAAGTGGCGTGCTGAAAAATCTGTTTAGATTCCAGTAGTATGATGAAGCTCAGCTGTAAGTCCCCGCCCTTCTTTTGGATTTAAAGCACCCGTCTCTCCAAAAAATATAAGCACAGTAAAAACCTCAGACCTCTAATGTAACTCTTACTAAAAATACCACTATCATGGATTTCAGCCCTTGTGGTTGTCAGCATGGGGCTTTTATTACAACAACTAAAAACATAAAGGACTTGCAAATTTTCCTTTGCATAAAACCTCTTTGTTTGGTAACCGGATAACTTAAAGAGGACCTGTCATCCTTGCGCTTATGCAAGAATCTGAACTTTTAGGGGCAGTAAAGATGACGTTCACTAAATATTCACTGCAGATGAATCCTCCTGGTACAAGAAATTGAAATGACAGGTAATGAGTAACCAACCACCTGTCAATGTTTGGTGAATGTCACATTTACTGTTTTATAGATATGCTTCTTAGACTTAAAATGTAAGCGTGCATAATCAAAAATGTTGTTTAGTTTTGGATAGAGTAAAGCCACCCAGTAATTTTCATAATATATTCATGATATATTTTACATAATAATTTTCAAATTTGTCCAGTAGAGAACACCGAGTAATTTTCTTTTCTTTTGTTTGTGTCCAATTCCTTTCATTTCCTGTCCTGGAAGCAAAAGCAGGATATGAGAAAAAAAATCTCTACAAGGTGAAGGGAATCCCCCTCTTAGCCAGATGTCACTGGAACAGTTGTCCCTATTGGAATATTTCTATGACTTCCTGTCTCAGTACCAACAGTCACCAAGACTAATATAAAATGGGATTTTAAATTGCGGGGACACAGACCACAGTGACAGGGGTTCTATTCCCTTCTGACTATCCGAAACTAAAAAAATAAAAAAATAAAAAAAATAAAAAAAAATTTTGCTTGGATATACACTTTAAATCATTAATTCTACAGGCTTACCTGTGAAAGATCTTTTTTTTAGCTTTACTTAATTTGCCTTAGGATGGCTTTTGAAGATAACAGTCAGCGCTGAGAGGCTCCCTGAGATCTAAGAGTCACTACCCTGTCAACTGCCTGAGCCCATAATGATATCACATGCTGACATTTAGATGGTACTCAGAGAATTAGAAAAACTGACCTAGTGCTGAACTGTATAAAATCGGTACTTTATTAAAATACTAAGAATAACACTCACATTTGGGAGTGCACATCCTCCAAATCATTTTGCACATTAGGGGTGTGTGGCCCCCTAATAGTCACATAAATATTTGCAGCGACTCGGCTCTAGGAGATGCAATTACTTCCTACTAATGCACAAAGCACTCCTTGAGGAAGTCACATGACGAGTGACGAAACATGCTGGGAGGATCTTTGCAATGTCAGCACGCATTAGTAGGAACTAAGGGGGAAAGTGTGGGGTGTCGGCGTCACAATACAAAAAAACTATTTATAGATTATATACCAATGCTGCACCTAAAATTTTTATATATATATATATATATTTTTTTTTTTGCATTAGTAGGAAGTAATTGCATCTCCCAAAGCCAAGTCGCTGTGAATATTTACGTGACTATTAAGGGGGCCACACACCTAATGTGCCAAGTGATTTGACAAAGTGCATTAGAGGAAGTGCACCCAGGAATGTGAGTGTTATTCTTAGTATTTTAATAAAGTACTAATTTTATACAGTTCAGCACTATGTCAGTTTTTCTAATTCTCTGAGCACTATCTGCAAGTGTGCGATGAAGTCACAAAGCTCTGCCCGACGTGTTTTATTACTCGTCACGTAACTTCCTCAAGGAGTGCTTCATGCACTAGTAGGAAGAAATTGCATCTACCAGAATATTTATGTGACTATTAAGGGGGTGACACCCCCTTAATGTGCCAAGCAATTTTTCCAAGTGCACTGGAGGAAGTGCACCCATGAATTTGAGTGTTATTCTTAGTATTTTAATAAAATACCAATTTTATACAGTTCAGCACTATGTCAGGATTACTGCACACCGAAGAAAGTGTACCTGGAACCAGAGTAAAGTTGCCAGCCATTGGAGTTATACCCCTAAAGAGAAGGTGTATATGGACCTGTACAAGATCTATATATGAGGTGAGAGCATACTTTGAACGGTGGAGGGCCACAAGTTGTTTGACTATGGAGAACACACTATTCACAAAATCGTGTATACTTTAAGGACTTTGTTCACACTTATTACTTGCATTTAGATTATCGGATTCACAGAGTGTTATCACTAAGTGTTATATATTACTCCTGTTTGTCATAAAATTTACATATTGTCACATAGTTGATATGTTTATACTATCATTGCAGGTACTTATATAACCTATTGAGTGGATTTCTTTTGGAATTGGGGGTCATCACCACTGTTGTATTGGTTTATGATATTATGTATTTGGAGTATAGTAGTTTCTAGTACTGTCCACACTTATATTTAGATTTTTTTTATTGCTAGAGGGGTAGCACTTCACTAAGCTTATTTTTTGTTGTGTTTATGTGGGAACACATAGGTGTTAAGCAACAAGCCCCACAGTATATAACAATGCCTGGTCATTACATTTTTTTAGTTTACACATAGTAGCACAGGGTATTAGATACTATACTTACATGCTGACTTATGGCTTCCATAATAAATTCCACTGGAGCCATGTAGATAATTTTCTTAAACTAAATTTAAAAGACAAAACTTTTTTTTTTATTATTTGGGCAGAGTGGGGAATAACTAAAATAGCAGCTGAGCATGTTGCAACTCTGCAGAGAGACCACTGCTTTCTGCAACACACAGTGGTTCCTTCTTTACAGTATGCTTTCTGCTAAGCCTATGGCTGCTTTTCAAAGAAAACCATATTTAAAACTTTTGAACACTTATTTTAATGCCCCCAGAATGCAGTTAGCTTATTTAAACTGAAAGTTGGGCATTAACCTCTTCCAGACCGCCCACCGCATTTATACTGTGGCAGGGTGACCCGGCTGCACAAAATCACGTACCTCTACATGATTTCATGCACACACCGCCGGCGACCCACTCCCGCTGTGACTAGACATCGCGTGGAGCCAATCAGTGGGTCCGGCTGCCGCGATGGCCCTTGGGACCCGCCGAACGTTCGTAGGAGAGGCAGAACGTCGGTCTGCCTATGTAAACAAGGCAAATCGCCGTTCTGCCAGAGAGGAAAATGGAGATCTTGTGTTTCTGCCAAGCAGAAACACGGATCTCTGGTTTTCTCCAGTCACAATTAGAAGTACAGCACCCTTGGGCACACTAACCATTATATCAGCACTGCACATGTGTTGCTCATTTTCACCTTTAATATGGTGTCTCCTTGATGGTCATATAGGGAGACACCATATATCCGTATTTAGCTGTATTTAGATTTCATGCTGAATTTAGTTCCAAATGTCCAGTGCTGGCCAGAAAATGAAAATAAAATAAGGAGAACAATATGAGACTTTGTGATTGATTTACTAAAACTGGACAGTGCACAATCTAGTACATATGTGCATGATAGCCAATCAGCTTCTAACTCCAGCTTGTTCAATTAAGCTTTGACAAAAAAAACATGGAAGTTGGTTTATACGCCAAGCTGCACCAGATTTTGCACTCTTCATTTGTGTGTTGCAATCTCTAAACCTGCTGCCCTGAATGCCATTATGATAAAACGGCCCTGATAATAGAGAGTAGAAGGAGTTGTCAGATTTAAAGGCCAATTCCACTTTTCTAACTATGTTTTATGGTACACCAATATTTAGGGTGTAACATGAAACATGGTTGCATTACGCTTTCATCTTTGGAGGTCTGCAATGCAGTGAACTTGTTGCTTTTTCTCTGCATGGGCAAATCACACAATAAAGTAAACCTGTCAAGTGCTAGAAGATCCAAACAATGCGTGTGATGAAAATGCATAAACAGAGTTTACCCTGATTAAAAACCTTCTCATAATAATCCATATGTCAAGGAATATAGGCAGTTAAAACTATAGGGGAGATTTACTAAAACTGGAGAGTGCAAAATCTGGTGCAACTCTGCATAGAAACCAATCAGCTTCCAGGTTTTATTGCGAAAGCTTAATTGAACAAGTTGAAGTTAGGAGCTGATTGGCTACCATGCACAGCTGCACCAGATTCAGTGCTCCAGTTTTAGTAAATCTCCCCCTATATGACAATTTGATCTTGCTTGTAGAAGTAGAACTTGATCCTACCCTGCCATGAAATCACATTACAGGCCAATAGGAATATTCGGGAAGAAGAAGAAGGGAAACAACTAAGCTTAACTTTTTAAATAAAAATTGAGATTTGCATTTAAATGTAGCTGCCAATATCTTGATCGTTTAGACTTGCTGTATGCATATAGCTTGCATATCATTTCAGTTTCCTCCACCTCTGGATGCACTAACTTTTTGAAATAGGATTTTCACTGAAAGCAACCTACATTTATGCATGTTTTCATGATATTCTCAGACTAAATTGCCGAGGCGTGTCACAGGTTTCTTTTATATCTGACTGATTGCACTGGGTAATGGCTTTTTCCACTTTTGATTTGCTCTTTGCACTGCCTTAAAGAATAAACCCTCATAGCCATTTGTAATAAAAGCTGGCAACCTAGAGGCAGAGAACCTTTGTGAGGACCACTTTCAAGAAAGTACCCATGCAGTCCTTTCTAAATAGACGCCGCTTGGCAAACACACCTCTGCCAAGGCAACCAGCTGTGCACCTGGGTGCAACAAGCTGGGAAATCACCAAGACCACAGTGATAATTTGGAAGCTTTGATTATTTTGTCATTTTATCCTTTTGCCAGAGATATTTTTTCCATTTTGCACAAATTTTAGAGGCACATTTTTATGTGAAAACACACGAAAAACTCCAAAACATTATAGGGGGAGTTCAAAAGATCCTTAACGACAGGTTTCACGTGCTAAGGCCCTTTAAAAATGACTCAGACCAGATTTAACAATCCCTCCCTCGTTTTGGTAGCTTTACCGACACGTCCTGCAGATTCAGGCAGTTCAGGTGGTTTGGGTAGTTCATAATTGATAATGAAACTGGAGGTCATTTTGACCAACTTTAAATTGATACTAAAGGCAATGGTTAAAAAAAACACGTCATTCATACCTGCTCTGTAAAATGGTTTTGCACAGAACAGCCCTGGTCCTCCTTTTCTCAGGTCCCCCTTGGGGCTCCTGGCCCCTCCCTTCTGCCAAGTGCCCCTTGCACGCTAGCATGTCCATTCATGCACAGAGCCATGTCTTGACTCTGCTCCATCTCTCTTCTCATTGGCCCACTAGCCTGTGATTGACAGCAACGGGAGAGTCCCCAGAAAGCCGAGGCTCTCGTGCACATCACTGGATTACGATGGAGCTCAGGTAAGTAGTAGGTGGGGCTCAGGAGGGGCTACTGTACAGAGAAGGTGTTTTACCTTCAAGCATGGAATGCATGAAGGTAAAAAACCTGGAACCTTTACAATCACTTTACGTTGGCATACAGAGACAGGCAGAGTACCTCAGAGTAAAAGAAGAAATAGAAGGAAAATTAGCTCATCTGTGTCATTCTGCCCTCTCCCCTATTTAGCATGTCACTTGTTATCACAACTGCTTGGCTCCTCGTGCTGCTTCTACTTTCAATCTATGCTCTGCTGTACAGGGGATTGCAAGAGACTGTTGCCAATCAAATTCAGGTAATTGCACTTCATTACCAAAAAATATGCAATGCCCCCCCCCCTTCACCATGCACTGCAAAGATTAAATGTTTGTTGAACCATGGGGTAGAAATATAGGAGGTAATACTTACCCTGTTTCTTCTGCTCTGGCAGCCAGTACACTCCTCTTCTCTACAACACTCCAGAATGAGGACCCGGTCCTGCATTGTACATGATGATGTCAAAAAACCTGTCATCAGAAAACCTGCGACTGGTGGAGCGGCTAAGGTAAGAAGCATTAAGGGACTGATTTCATCGCATGGAGGCAGCCTGCTGGAGCGAGCATTATAGTCAGTATGATAGTATTTTCTTCTAACCCCAGACTTCATGAAAATGTTCTCTTCGCAGTTTGGGGATACCCCACTGGAATAGTAATTCTTTGCTCTTGCCTGGAGTGGGGCTTTCATTTCTGTATTTTATTTTTTCCTTGAGTGCAGCTTAAAAAGAATTTAAACAAAAATACTTTATAGAAAAACAGATTAATGATTTAAGTGATATCCCATGCTATATTTTTGAATATATTAAACACTTCTGGCATGTTTGAAGTAAAACATATGTATCTTAGCAGACTGTGCAGGTAATGTATGGTTTCTATATATCATAAATTAGTAAAAGTGTTCGGGATCTGGATAATCACTTAATAGAACATCCTCCACATCCTGCGATAGACATGCTCAATCTTGAGTTTGACAGGTTGGATAACTGTGTGTGAGCCGATGCTTTTTAGGAACAATCTAGCTTTATTATCTGAAAATAGGAACAATACATTTTTGCACGATAATACAGTGAATTATCTTCACCCAGGGACAGGCCCACATAACTTTGGTTTGGCGGGTTGCCCTTGTTCTACACTCCAGAAAGGCCTGAAAGTTAATATTATTTAAATATACTAATATGACAAGCACACTAGTAAAATCTTTCCACATATTAATGTCAGCTCTATAAACCACCCTTATTTGCTCCTTGAATCTTCTGGCAACATCTGGAGTGTGTTACCTACAAAGGTTAACAAAGGCTTCCAACATAACATACAACGCAAAAGATAAAACAATGAGGCTGATAAAAAAAAAACACTGCAGAGAGCAATGATGATGTGCAAAGTGCAGTAATGCAGAGCGTCCAGTCAGATTTCAGGTCACTGAGGTCAAAGCAGTAAAAATTGGATCGTAGCCTCCCTGGCGGTTTTCCCGAGTGTGGCTCAGGGTTAAAATTCAGGACCATTAGCGGTAACCCCGAGCCACACTCGGGATTACATCGCAGAATCCTGGTGTGGCTTTACTTACCCTGTCCCCGGGATCCTGCGATGTCCCCCGCTGTGTCTGCGGGCTCCGTCCTCCTCCGAAGCCTCTCCGTGCCAGGCTCCGTTCCCTGCGAGCGGCGCGACGCACGGGGGCGGAGCCTGGCGGCAAATTCAAAAAAGTGTAAAATCATAACACATACAGTACTGTAATCTTACAGATTACAGTATTGTATGAAATTATTTCACATCCCTTTTGTCCCCAGTGCTTTGTCCTATGCCCTGCATGCAGTTTTATGTGATATACACTGTTCTTTCTGCCTGGAAACTGGAGATTGTCCATAGCAACCAAAAAGTGTCCCTTTACATCAAAAGTGGCTTTAGACCAGCTAGAAAACAGCGATAGTAAATTAGAACACTTGCAGAATTGAGCGATAGTGAATCGTGGGAAAATGTATTTTATTATTATTTATTTTTTTTTTTTTAATTATTTTTTTTTATTATATTATAATTTATGTTTTTGTGTTTCAAACTTTATCATACCCGGGATATCTACTAGACTCTTGTTTGGACAGATTTAAGTGCGTTATTGTTAAGAATTACAGACCTACAATATAAAACGCCAAATTTCCATGCAAAATAATTGTACCGCTTTCAGCACCTAAAATCCGAAATAATCATACCGCCAGGGAGGTTAATTGGTTACGCTTTACATATAACCTTACGGAATAAGTCCAGGTAAATTTACAGAACTGTTCAAGGGAAACCAGCAGTTTTAGTTATTTTTGCAAATGTAAAATTATATTAGTGAACAACTTTATTTGCATCTGTGGAATAAACAGTAGTATGAAATTCGGGGGGGTTGATTTTTTTTTTTTGTCAAAGCTTTATTGAACAAGCTGAAGTAAGAAGTTGATTGGTTACCATGCACAGCTGAACCAGATTTTGCACTCTTCAGTTTTAGTAAATCAACCCCTACAAATGACCAAAACACTGGCAATGTTTTTGGCATGCATAGTTCTATGTATGTGAGTACATAATGACAACTGTATTGGTTTAGGGTTAATTTTATTAGTTTTTTTAACGCTAGTCTAAGTTGGGCACCTTCCAACCCTATACGCTCTGTTTTGGAATGCATACATGCGTCACTTCCAGGCGCCCGCACCTGACGCGGTGCTTGGGGGTCGGGCCTGGCCCCCTCCGGCATCAGACTGGATTATGTATAAAATGTAGTGGTGAGTTGATTTAACTGCATGGTGAGGCGGTATAGGCGGATACTATATCTTTTCTTTGTTATTTGCTATGTGAATGATAGGTTTAGCCTTGGACTCTGAGGGGTACTAAATATAATTTTATATATATATATATATATATATATATATATATATATATATATATATATATATATATATATATATATATATATATATATATATATATATATACACAATCCATTAGAAATTATACAATTGGCATTGTGCTAAATATGAAGGTTGGAGTTTTTTTGTTTTTTGCTTGATCAAATTGGGAAGTAAAGCTTAATGACATTTCTTTTAACCCTTCTTCCTTTAAGGCTTACTACAAGTGGTCTGATTGAATCAATCTGTTGGGTCTTCTGTTTGACTTTCAAGTTTCTTCTGTCCCCATACTTTACTCTGCATATAGACAGATTGAAGTGAGTATATAGGGGATGTTAAACACGTGTAAAATAAAATGTAAAATGTAAGAGTGATAGAACATATACTCTCTTCTCACAGTACTTGTTTTTTGTCCTTTCTGCCATGTCTACCATTGCATGATCCAGTATCCACCTGACAGGGTACCGATTGTTTATCGGGGACCTCTACCTGGAGGGCAGGTTCTTTGCGTGCAGAGCCTGTGGGAAAGCATATTTACTGCATACTGATTTAATTGGTGAGCACTTTTGTAAGGTGTAATATGATTCACACTGTTAATATGAAATGTATGTATTTATAGATTAATTATTTAACTAGCATAGCGTGATAATATTATATTTTCTGTTCTTCAACCCAATGATAAATAGATACTAATCAAATTCCCTGAAGAAGCGGAAATTTACTTTGCGAAACGTGTTGGCATTTCTTAATGATATGAACTGTTTACAAGCATGTGGAATACTAATCACTGTTTGTATATCATGCTATGTTATGAACTTTAGTATTTTTGTATGTGATTTTATTATCTTTTTTCAATAAATAATTTTAATAGACATTGTGTGCTCACCTCAGTATCAGCTCTACATCCTGAAAAGTCCTATTTTATGGGGTTTTTCCCCTTCACAAAATTTTTTAGAGGTCAGGGTGTGGATGTGGTAGCTGTCCCTAGAACTGGCAACATCACTATTTTACCTGTGCGCTCCTCCTCTATTTTTTATTAAAAATTTTAGTATACTATATATCTTTTTTTAAATCCTATGGCAGTGGATGGTTTTGAATGCCGCATAGAATGACGCGTCCTCATCATGCTAGACTGAGGATTCCCTTAGTTTGCAGGAATTTACTCTCACTTTCTGTTTGGCTATGGACCAGGAAGTGAAGGTAAATCTCTGCAATGGAACGCAGATGGCTAAAACAAATCGGACAGGGGTTATAACCCTCCCTTACTCTATCAAAAAAAAAAAAAAACGTTTTGCCTATAGTTCTACTTTCAGCCAGCGCGCTGAAAAAATACACAACAGATTCCTCCATAATGTCCTCCACACAAATGAGGACATTATATTCTAACAGCTGGACTTCCTGCTGTCAGGCAACACTGATCAATTGCTGCAGCCACTTATCGATAAAAGTTTTCCAACTCTCTACAATCAACAATCAAGTTCTGTCAAGCAGGAATAGCTACACATGGATCAAAATTTTGATCCATCTATGGCCAGCATAATAATCTGTAATGCTGTAGGGAATAAGACAATTATACTTCTGAAAACATTGTTCTCTCTACATGAGGTCAGACCGATAACAGAGCAACTGTCAGACCTCAAGTGACCTCTTACCCATGACAGACACTCATAGCCAAGTGTCAGGTTATGGGTGATTATAGTTGACTTGACTTTTTAGTACAATGAGGAAGCCAGTTTGTGGAAACTGGATAAAATAGTATGGTCATTATTTACTAAGGTGCTTAAAGAAAGAAACTGTCTATAATTACCAAGGTTTCAAAGTTCTGTTAAGCTGGTCATAGATATTTTGAATCTCGGTTGGTTCAGCAGGGACCAGCCAGATTTGACCATCTATGGGCAGGCTGATTGTACCCAAGTTGATCCATCAATTGACTTGGGTGCAACCAGCATGCTGGATTTCTAGCATGCAATTATTGCAAGCGCTTGCAATAATCATTGTGTTCTGCTAGCAGAGGTGGCTCCCCGCACCCAGCCCCCCCCCCCACCCTTTCGGGAGAACAAAATAGCTTCATGGGAGGGATTCCCCCATCAATGTTTACTGGGTGCTTATCTTTTCTGTGTTCTTATACATTATCCTAATTCCTTGGGTCATTTCTTTGTGGCCCACGTGAAGACCATGGGGTATATATCTGACCATTTTGTCGTAATCATATAAATATATTAATAAACCTTAATAATAAGCCTTAATAATAAATTAGGGAAATGCTAAAGGAAATATTTATAAACCATGGTGAAGATGGTTCATGTTAATTTGGGAAATCCGCAGCTTCAAAATTCAAACCAGTTTATGTGGTGAATGTGACTTTAATTGAACATTCACTAGATATTCAACTAAAAATGATCCACGTGACCAACACTCACCAGTTTGAGCTTTTACTACCATCAAATCCACCACATTATAAATGTGATGAATTATGCTACTTAAAGTCAGTGAATGTGTCTGGATTCTCCAAAATTTTATGAATATGCCCTTAAGACAAATGAGCTGTGCTGATCTCAGGCAATCAAAGGTAAATGTTTGGATTCACCAAGCTTAAAGCCTAATTGAACTGTCACTTTAAATCAGTTAAACACATTTAGGCACATCAAAGCAAAAGATGTTCAAATCTTCCCATTCATTTTCTTTAGAGCTAGAGCACTTCAATCAGCAGGGAGCATGAGTTTTGTTGATTGAAGAGCTAAAGGGCTGACTCCACAAGGGGAGCATGTCAGACCTTGACAGAGAGACCACTGCTTCCCCGCCCCCCCAAAAAAAGAGCATGAGTCTATCTCTACAGTATGCTGGTGTTAGACAGGCCTTACTACTCAAATGGGCTTTAAGATAAAAGTAAAGTCTAAATACTCACCTCTTCTCCAGCGAAGCAACATCTGTCAGCTCCCTTGCCGGAGCCAAGTGTCTCCTCCCTGGCTTCTTCCAGAAACTGGGTCTTGATTGGCCAGCAGGGACTGATGTAACCCCACGCATTAGAGCTCATGCATTCTGTCACCAAGGTGTGCAGAGAATGTACACTGACCTCCACATGTGTAGCTAAGGCCGGCCATAGACAGTTTGAATCTTGGCCAGTTCAACAGGAATCGTCCGAGATTCAAACCGTGTGTGGGCAGGTTTAATGTACCAAGTTGATCGATCAACTTGGGTACAACTAGCCTGCCGGATTCACTTGCAATTATTGCTAGTGGCTGCTATAGCCACTAGCAATAATCACTGTCTTCTCCCAGAGGGGACGGCTTTCCCGTCTGTCCCCCCTGCTCCCCGACATTTGCTCAGCAGGAGGGATTGACCTGTCAACACTGTCTGTGTTAAGGGAATCCTGCAAATTTCTTTCCTGCAACCTGTGGCCTGTCTATGGCCTGTCTAAGTGTACATTCTGAAGAAGATTGCAAACAGGTAGGCAAGTTTGTATTATTGTAAAATATATGGGTAGTCCTGCACTTATGGCAATAAGTAAAGAAAATGAACTGCTGCCCCTCCTGGTACAACCACCTAGGTGGAATGTAAATGCAAGTGTTGAATGCAGGGAGGTATGTGTGGCGCTGTTCTAGGGTGCAATCATTGCATGCCCCTGTATAACAATCTGTGTGTCCCTATATTATACTCCCAATGTAATTCATGAAAATATATATATATATATATTTTTTTTTTTTTTAATTTTGCGCTTTGAAGAATGATGGACTATATATGATCACAGCACATTCATCCATGTTTGCATATGTGTGTTGTCTGCATGTGTACACACCAGTGTATGCACCAAGCAGTTGACACTTTAAACACGTTTAGCAATTTGATGTTTTTTATTTTCATTAATTACATTGGGAGTGTAATATAGGGACACACAGATTGTTACACAGGGGCATGCAATTATTGCACCCTAGAACAGCGCCACACCTACCTTAATGTTTGTTTTGATGCAAAGGCAATTTAGCAATGTCACTTCTGCAGTAAAAAGCCTGCCTGCTCTCACTTTTTTTATTTTTAGTACCACTTTAAGAATACAACAGAGGTTACATATAGCTTTACTTATGAAGGGTTCTAAAATCCAGACGAATGAATTTTGGAAAAATTTTTTTGACATGGATGAATATTGACAGCAAAAGTTTATTATACAGCAAGTGAATGTTTCCGGGGAAAATGTAGGTACATCTTGGGAGCTGAGATTTAACCCATTATAAATACTCCCCTTACATTTTTACTCTTTTTATACATTTTTGAACTTACTTTAACATTTTTAAAGATATTTTAAGTTATTAATTTCAATGCTTGATAACAGTTCAGAATTGCACGTTGTAGTTGGACTTACAAGCCCAAAGACAGTGCTGCAGAGGGATGTTTTAGATCATTGCTTTCGGTCTCCTTATAAGTTCTCCGCACTGCTCTTGTCCTGCAACCTTTTCTGTGCCTCGCAGGGTGTGAGCTCCCTGGGTCATATCAGGACACCGGGTGAAATATCTGTGTTTTATGGAACAAACTTCAGTGCTGGCTTTAAGACCACAATAAATTAGCCAAAACCTAAACTGAATAATAGATTGCAGTTACCATAGAAGACAGACAGCTGGCAGCATACATTCTGTGCTCTCGTTTCTGAAAACATATTATGCTTGCTGGCAGGAGGTGCAGATGAAGTGGAAAATGTCCTTAACTGTTGACTGTTGTGTACAAGTATGGGAGTGCGCAGCGTGAAAATATAGAAAACTGTGCAATGTCATTAGCATCATTTACAGGAAATTGTATCTTCTTGTGGATGACCTCAAGCCGGTGACGGGAAAAGTTAAATATCAGAACAGGCAATGGGAAAGCTGGTTCTAAGAATAAAAAGCTTTAGGGCTGATTTATGATACTGCAGAAAAGAGATTACCACAAGTGGAGCAGTTAAACTGCCCATAACGGCCAATTAGGATTATTTTACTTTTCATAAAATAAAACATTAAAGTGTATCTAAACCCAATAAATGCATTTGTGTAATGCCGCATACACACAATCGGACTTTACGGCATACTTGGCCCGGCGTACCGGATTTCGTCGGATAATTCGATCGTGTGTGGGCTCCAGCGGACTTTGTTTTCTCAAAAGTTTGACGGACTTAGATTTGAAACATGTTTCATATCTATCCGACGGACTCGAGTCCGGTCAAAAAGTCCGCTAGTCTGTATGCTAGTCCGATGGACAAAAACCGACGCTAGGGCAGCTATTGGCTACTGGCTATGAACTTCCTTGTTTTAGTCCGGTTGTACGTCATCAGGTACGAATCAGTCGGACTTTGGTTGATTGTGTGTAGGCAAGTCCGTTCATTCGGAAAGTCCGTCGGAAAGTCAGTCAAAAAGACCGCATGGCAAAGTATGCCATAAAGTCCGCTCGTGTGTACGCAGCATAAGGCTTTCTACATTGGTGTGTGTAAAGGTTTTATGAATACCTGTTGATCCTGACAGATTCTGCGCTCTCTCTTTCTGTGGCTTTTTTTAATAGGGTGACCACCAACTCACTAGTGTTGAAAAAATGTAAGCAGGGCAATAACTTCTCCGCAGGATGTGGAAACTTTGCAAGAAGATCTGAACAAATTAATGGGATGGGCAACTACATGGCAAATGAGGTTTAATGTAGAAAAATGTAAAATAATGCATTTGGTTGGCAAAAACATGAATGCAATTTATACACTGGGGGGAGAATCTCTGGGGGAATCTAGGATGGAAAAGGACCTGGGGGTCCTAGTAGATGATAGGCTCAGCAATAGCATGCAATGCCAAGCGGCTGCAAGCAAAGCAAACAGAATATTGGCATGCATTAAAAAGGGGATTAAATCCAGAGATAAAACAATAATTCTGCAGCTCTACAAGACTCTGGTCCGGCCACACCTAGAGTATGTTGTCCAGTTCTGGGCACCAATCCTCAGGAAGGATATGCCGGAACTGGAGCGAGTACAAAGAAGGGCAATAAAACTAATAAAGGGTCTGGAGGATAATAGTTATGAGGAAAGGTTGCGAGCTCTGAATGTATTCTCTCTGGAGAAGAGACGCTTGAGAAAGGATATGATTTCAATGTACAAATACCATACTGGTGACCCCACAATAGGGATAGGGTGGTCTCAATAGTTAAAAAAAAAATATTAGATAAGCACCTGAACGACCACAACATACAGGAATATACAATGTAATACCGACATTTAATCACACACATAGGTTGGACTTGATGGATTTGTATCTTTTTTCATCCTCACCTACTATGCAACTATGTAACTCCCAGTTCTGCAGGATGGTGGTCTCCCTGTGCATTCATTCAATCTGCTGCAGTAAATGCCTCCTGCTGGTTGATTAACAGCTACTTCCAGCATGTAGCAGCTGAGGCAGAGACTTGTACTTGCACTAAGGCATGGTCTTCCTGTACATTTAAAGAGTAACGCAACTTTTGATGAGAAAAAAACATTCCCCTCTGGGTGATCTGTGTACATTACAAGGCATTTAATAAACTTTGTTACAGATTCCTACCTTTTGTTATTCTGAAGAAACCCCTGTGTGTTTGTGTCCATGTGGTTTTAAGCTGGAGCAAGTGAATATAATGGGAGTGGTTTCATAATTATCAATTAGCTGCTGCACCTGCAGGGCACTAACGAGGAAAGCTCTAAGGCCTGCATCCCTTTAGACATGATTTCCTATTGGGAGCATCTCAGCAAAAAGGCTTTTTTTTTTTTGCAGGGGATGTCTGAAATCTGACTTGTATCTTAGTGCAAACTTCTGGGAAAATCAGTGAGGCAATCACACAAGCAGGAAATTATGTTTCTGGGGGGTGATCTGTACACATTCTGTGTATAGAACATCTCAAGGTAACCATATTGCATTGCATGTTACAGAAAATTCCAGAGCTGCAAATTGAAAAGGAAAGGCCATTTTTAATAACATTGAATTATAATATGACACTATATTATGTTTTCTTTATTCTCTATTATTTTTCCCCACGTAAGTGGAGTTACCCTTTAACTGACTGTAATGTAATCTGACTGCTGCACATTTTGGAAAGTGGAAAAATAACAGATTCAACGTCAGCACCAACAACAGGTAATACAACATTGTTACAAGGGGACTAGGGAAAACAAATGCCGCTGTGATAACGCTACTGGCCATACTACTAATGGTCGTATCATGTCATTTTTTTAAATGTTTCTGCTAATTACACATTTAACCAGGGGTGTTAAAACTTTTGACCTTCCTGGACCACATTGTAAGAAGAGGAATTGTCTTAGACACTAAGGCCCCATTAACACTTTGCAATTTTGAATCGCGGGCAGAATCGCCACGTGGGAAAAAGCACCACGCATGTTTGGGTGCCTTTCCTTCTTAATGGTATCTCAAACACAGTACTGTATCAGTGGGGGGTGGGTTGAGGACAGGGGGATTTGGGGGGGTGCAACTAAAATCTGGGGTGGGGGCAGCCCTCCTCTGCACCACCTTAGATCCAGTCATGCGGCACCTACTCTGATGCTAGCTTGCAGGGGGGGGGGTGTCTGCATGTGCTGCCGGTGCTAATTCAAACATAATATCCCTAGCATCCCTTCAGAAGTTCCTGGGCTCTGCTTGTCTACGCTGGCCACCACCTTGGGTGCCATGCCAAACATAGCATGCCCATCATCCCTCTAGACGTGAACATTCATAGCCGCAAGTTTACAATTATGCGTTGGACTGCATGCATAGCCCTCTTGGGCCGCGTACAGCCCACAGACCGCGGGTCGGATACCCCTGCTTTAAACCTTTTGTGTGCTATGGGCAACAGCTCCACATCTGATCTTGTCTTCTTTTCACCAGTTTTTAAAAAAGCCCTAAGTATTTGATTATGTAGTAGAAAACAGCTTTAGGGATAACTTCTACACTTGTTCAAGCAAGGACATGGAATATTATTGAGTGTACAACAAGCTCTATATTTTTAGCTGTAAGTAGAACATAAAATGATTATTCAATAGTATTTAATACAATACCACAAGTGTTCAATTCAGGTACAAAGACTGTGAATTGCTTATAAAGTGGTGCAAGGCTTTTTTTTTTTCTTGAATCATGTTGTGTTTTGTCTGCTAATTATACAATAACTGTACAATTTAAAGTGGTTCTAAAGTGAAAAGGTTTTTTTTACCCTAATGCATTACCTGCATTAAAGCAGTATTAAACCCAAAAGCAAACATTTATTATATTGCAGCTTACCGATTCTTAAATGTGGTAGCTGTATTCATTTCATTTTTTAGAATGTCTTTCTTCTGCCAGTAAGTCTGTTTTTTTAAAAGAACAAGCTCTCTTCCAGATGTTTACAAGGATGAGACAAACCATTTAACACTGTCAGGGGTGCTTAAAATGATCAGCTTTTATTGATTTAGGCAAAACCTTTATCCAAGAAGGAACAAAAATTGTTTACTGTAACTGATTATAAAGTGTGAGCTGGAGTTTGACTTCAATTTGTTAGTGTATTTAATTCTGCTAGTACATTTACCACTCCCCTCCCCCCACAATGACAATGCTGCTATCCAAAGGCACCATTTTGCTTCTTCATCCAGAGTGGGGGGCACTCTAATACAGGAGATGTAATACTGGCCAGATCACCAGATGAAAGCAGCAGGAAAACAATCTAAAAAGAAAACAAATGCGGCCACCACATCTAATTATTGGTAAGCTTCAATTTACTCATACCCCTAGACATTTCCATGCCCATAGTCTTTGGTATTGGTAAGCCTCTTCCATACTTATACTCTTATGCCGCGTACACACGGTCGGACTTTTCGTCTACAAAAGTCCGACGGACGCCGACGGACTAAAGCTGGCTGACAATCCGATCGTGTGTGGGCTTCCCCGGACTTTCAGCGGACTTTCAGCGGACTTTTCCAGCCTCAAATCTGACGGACTTTAGATTTGAAACATGCTTCAAATCTTTACGTCGTAACTACGCCGGACCCAGAAATCCGCTCGTCTGTGTGCTAGTCCGACGGACAAAAACCCACGCTAGGGCAGCTATTGGCTACTGGCTATCAACTTCCTTATTTTAGTCCGGTGTACGTCATCACGTACGAATCCGTCGGACTTTTGTGTGATCGTATGTAGGCAAGTCCGTTCGTAAGAAAGTCTGCTGCAAGTCCGCCAAAAGTCCGCCAAAAGTCCGTCGAAAGTCTGTCGGACAGGCTGACGGACTTTTGTAGACAAAAAGTCCGACCGTGTGTACGCCCCATTAGAGCTTTGACACAGTTGACCACTCACTTCTCAATTAACTCCACTCCCTTGGCCTCCACAACTCTGCTCTTTCCTGGTTCTCCTCCTACCTATCACAGTGCACTTTCAGCATCATATACTACACCATCACATTCCTCTTCCTCTTTCTGTTGGGGTACTTCATGCTTGGGCCCCTACTTTTCTCTCTCTCTACCTCTTTCAAGGGCCAGTTGATATGCTGACGACACCCTCCGCAGATTTACAGAGTCACATATAAGTATGTATGTCACACCACATCTTCAAATTCAAGCTGAGCTTGGGATATTTCCTCCTCCCTGATAACCCCTTCCCCCCCATGACTTTACCATTGAGATCAACAGCACAACCATTGGTCCCTCCACTCATGTCAGGGTGCTAGGTGAAATCCTAGACTCTGAACTCTCCATTGGGTCCCACGTCCAATCACTGGCTAAATCTTGCTGCCTTAACCTCTGTAATATTTCCAGAATTTGCCCCTTCCTGACTAACAGCCCCACAAAACAACGTATTCACTCCTTGGTTATATCCTTGACTACTGCAACTCCGTCCTCACTGGCCTACCCTAACACTGGCTATCGCACATTCAGTCTAATATGAATGCTGCTGCTTGACTTATACATCTTACTATCCATGACTGCTGCCCCTCTCTGCCAGTCCCTTCACTGGCTTCCACTAGACCAACATATAAAATTCAAAATACTAACCACAACATATAAAGCCATCCACAACGTCGCCCCCACCTACATCACTAACCTCATGTGCCGATATCACCCAAATCGACCTCTCTACTCTTCCCAAGACATCTTGCTCTATAGCTCCCTTGTTACATCCTCCCATGCTCGCCTCCAGGACTTTTCCAGAACCTCTACCATCCTCTGGAACTCCCTACCTCACTATGTCCTGTCAGTTCTACCCTGTCTACCTTAGGAGATCCTTGAAAACTCATTTATTCAGGGAAGCCTACCCCACCTCCACCTAAAAACTGTATCATCAGATCATCCCCTGCGGCCATCACCTTTTGTACCACCTCTTCCTCCATTTAGATTGTAAGCTTCATGAACAGGACCCTCCTATTCCTTCTGTATTGAAATGTGTTGTAATGGGACTGTCCCCCTTTATATTGTAAAGCGCTGGGCAAACTGTTGGTGTAATATAAATCCTGTATAATAATAATAATATTTATAGTGGTCCACGTACATTGAGAGTTGTTATCTTCTAAGTCCTGCTTCAGCAGCTTTTGCTCTGCACACTAAACACAAGGTTTGGCTTGCTCAACACTGACACCATTCAGTGAATGCCTTGTATTTTTCTTTAATTGACCAAGGTGGAGAGGAAGAGTGGATGATGTCTCGATTTCAACCTCATCCAATCATAAAATGCCTTGTATTCACCAAAAATATACAAGGCATTCTCTGAATGGTGGTAGTCCTGAGTGAGAAACCCTTTGGGGCTGAATTACTAAAACTGGAGAGTGAAAAAACTGGTGCAGCTCTGTAGAGAAACCAATCAGCTTCCAGTTTTTTTGTCAAAGCTTAATTGAACAAGCTGAAGTTAGAAGCTTATTGGCTACCATGCACAGCTGCACCAGATTTTGCACCCTCCATCTTTAGTAAATCAACCCCTTTGTGTTCAGTGTGCAGAGGAGAAGCTGCTGGAGAAGAACCCAGAATAAATCATGACTTGTATGTAGCATGGACCACTACAGTGATTTTCAGCATCTCCAGCAGCTCACTAGATATCAGACATACGTACATCAAGCCAAGTTGGAACAATGTAAATTTGAAAAAAAAAAAACAAGTCCTGGAGTTCTGCACTAAAAGAAAAACATTATAAGCACACCAAAACAGAAAAGAGTTGCAACTAAACAACCTGAATAAATTAGACCAACGTAATCAAAGGAAAATGTTGAGGACCAACTTAAATGTTAATGGTTACATTGAGGACATTTTCCTATCATAAAAGTTTGAGAATAATGAAACTGATCTTCTTAGCTAAGTCAGCTGTGGTAAACCAAGGAGAAAATAAAAGTGGAGCAAAGGCTTGAGGTGGGTACAAAGGAGAAAAAAAATTGGGATTATCAGATGGCATATGGGGTTGACAAACAAAATGAGAACTAAGCAGCTTCTAACATAGCTCATTTGGAGGGACTTTCTTTGTTTTTGGAACCAGATCCCCCTGTCCATCTTTCCTTCTCAGTTGTCTATCTTTGCTGCTCTGTTGTCTCTCTTTTTAGTCAGATGTATATAACTGTCTGTGAAGGTTTTCATTTATGTAGGTCATGATATACATAGTTAATAGTAGTAGTAAGTCCCACCTAACTGGACTTGATCTCTAATGCTGAAAACTTTTCACAGCTTATCCAAACCACTTTTTCAGTTCTAAGTGCCAGGAATATATGCCAGCATTTCTAACCATATGGGTAACAAAAAACTTCCCACCTTGACTCCCATCCCGTTCTTGCACAAAGAACATCCGCCTATAGTGTTTGGATTAATCTGACTGAATTACCTGTAAGCTGCTAAATATCTTCAACATCACAGAACAAGTTCAGGTAAATATGAGTCACTACTGCAATTGATGTAAATAACTCTATAAAAAATGAATTATCTGACTTTCTAAAAGTATTTGAATGCACTAAACTTTTAAGCCAACCTCCAATTGCGGTTGTTATTTTAAAAAAGCCAGTATAAAAAAAAAGTGGAGGTGAAATAACATTTAAAGGGGTGTTCCGGCTGCGATGTGGTTTTTTTTTTAAAGTCAGTAGCTGCTGACTTTTAATAAGGACATTTACCTGTCCAGCGAGCCCGCGATGTCGCCCCCCCCCACCCCTAGGCCGATCCATCCATTGGATCGGCTGTCGGCGCCGCCATCTTAATGAAGGGAAACAGGCAGTGGAGCCTTGCAGCTTCACTGCCTGTTTCCTACTGCGCATGCGCGAGTCACACAGCGCTTTGTGAATGGCCCTGTTGTGTTCTGGGACACACACATGTCCCAGAAGGCAACGGGGCTGCTCGCCGAAGAGGAGGAAGCGCCGCAGAATAGGAAGAGGCAGATTAGGAAGACTGCCTAGCAACAGGGGTTTCGGGTAAGTTAAAAAAAAATTTTTTTTTCAAATTTTTTTTTTACATTTTTTTAAGAATATTGATACAATTTTTTATTTTAGGGTGGCCCTCCACTTTAAATTCAGTTAAAGCAATTGTTATGGTGCAGCCTTTCTCAACCAAAGTTCCATGGAGCCCTAGTGTTTCTCTAGAGGTTTTTTAAGCCTTATTATAGGCTTACCTGTAGGTAAAAATCACATAGCGGGCTTTACTATTGCTTTAAGGGTTACTTGAGCAATAAGCAGTGTCTGGCTCTCAGATGAATAACCACTGACAAGTATGATCTTTTTAACTATCTGTAAGGTGGGGAATTTTTCCAATGGCCAAAAATGTAAGAAGCATTCTTCCCAGTGACCATCACACTAATGTGTAGACAGGTGAAGACTATATTCTCCACTGCAGGTGGAGCTCAACCACATTGCAGAGGGAGAGGAAGTCGAGAGGAACATGGTTCCTCTATGGTTTCTATGTCACTGGGACAACGATCAAGGTTGGATGCTGACAGCCCATGTGACTTTGGCACCATCTTAGGTAAGGCAGAATTTATTTAAGACCCTTGCTCCTGAGATTGCCACACATTCTTGCGAGTGGACAGGTTAGGAGCAGGTCTCCCACCTGTCAGGGAAAGTGGCTAGTGGTAGGGAGAGGTTCCTGACAAGTAGGAACAGGCTAGAGATATGCCTTCCTTCTTGAAATCTTTCTGCTTGGGTGCAAACTGGGCCAGGCCACATTCCGCCCTTTGGGACAAACATTGTCGGCACATTCAAGAACCACTCAATTCTACTTTGGCCATACATACTGTGAGTGCTCCCAGTTGGATGCCTTCCCACTAGGCTGTCTGTTTCGTTTTTTCTTCTTTTTCTTTTCTTTTCATTTCTTCTTAATAAAAGGTCTGTTTATTGCAACTGTGTCTTCACTGCTGCCGCACCACACTGCACTTACCCACAAATGCAATGTGAGCTGTAGATAATAGTAATTATTAGTAAGGGTTCCCTGAGACCATAACGTTATTTCAAGGGTTCCTTCATGTTAATAAGGTTGAAAAAAGCTGTTTTCATTAAAAAAAAAAAATTCCCTTCTTCTGAGATAACTCAAAATAATGGAATTTCACTTAGTTCCAGTCTTGGTGACATAGGTCACTAGGACAAATACAAAGGGTGAATCTCCACACTGGGGACACCTAACAGGAGTTCTATCTTTTTCTGCTTCATACAAACTAAGAAAAATGTTGGGCTTTGAATGCACTTTATTTCTATATAGTCTGTGTAACTGGAGGCATGGCAAAGTGGTGTCCTTTGCATACATACTATGCTATAATGTTTCCATTTTTATCATCTCAGAAGGTTGGGAAGTAAGTTTTTTAGAAAGCCTTATATATGAATACATTTGAATGGGGGACTTTAAATGGATCATGTGCTTCTAATGTGTTTCTAACCGTGGTAAGCCACCCCTACCTACCTCCATACAAACAACGGGTCTCAATGTATGCACTAGGACAAACGGCGGACTTCAGGTTTTTCAAAGCAGCAGCTCAAACACTATAAGCAGCATTTGAGTAGTGGCTGCCTATTGTTTTCTATTGCTTCTCCAAGCAGACCCGCCCTTCTAGAAGTAAAATGTGATCATTGGTGTAATGCTGTCTGACAAATTAACTGCAGCAGTAGCTAGTACAGAGATTTCCAGCTTCTAGGGCAGTGTTTTTCAACCCTTTTGGCTTCAAAGAACCCTTGGCAAAAAGTTTGAGATCTTGGGGGAACTCCTGAAATAATTTTCAGATCGACAGCTCACTGAAAACATTGTTGTGATCAGCAAGCTGTTGCTTTAACAGTAATTATTTTTAGAAATAGCATTAAATAATAGAATAAATATTAAAACTTACTTCCCTAATGTGAAACTTGGGCTGGCTTTTTTCTACACAGATGCTAAATTCTTGGGTAATGCACACACACACAAATTTAATCTTCAACTGAAATCAGACAAGGGTGTCACCAGGACAGAGCACAGGGGAGGCACCAGATCAGGGCACAGGGGGGTCACCAGGTCAGGGTACAGGGAAGTCACCAGGTTAGGGCCCAGGAGGGACACATGGCCAGGGCACAGGGGAGTCACCAGGTCAGGACACAGTGAAGTAACCAGGTCAGGGCACAGGGGAGTCACCAGGTAAGGACACATGGGGGTGTCACCAGGTCAGGGCACAGGGAAGTCACCAGGTCAGGGCACATGGGGGTGTCATCAGGTCAGGGCACAGGGGGGTCAGCAGGTCAGGGCTCAGGAGGTCTGTAGTACTGTTTATTGTCCTCATATGCAGAGCTGCACAGGGAAGCTGCTGATAGATGTCTGTTTTGGCATGTTGATCCCCACCAGCTCTCTTCTCTCACCCATACCAGGTGATGTCACATACAAGTGCCTGGAATGGACAGAAGGGGAGATCCGTCTGGGATTAGTGGAGTACAGTTATGATTAGTAGGAGTAAATGTATGCTGTACACAGTTCATCTATTGTGCTCACCTTGCTACAACATTCCACACCTGCTGGAATAAATAATCACTGATGAGAGTGGGTGGGAGACAAGATGCTTTTCACATGATCTCTTCTTGTCCTGCTCTGCCCGCTGCAGTGATATCACGGTAGCTGGAACTAAAGGAGAGGTTTCGGGTATCAATGCGCCCTGATAGTACTCACTGTCAGTGTGCATTGAATTCACCACGGGGTGCATATAGACCGCACAATGGTAAATTGCGAGGGAACCACTGGGGACTTCTCGCAGTACCCTGGTTGAGAAACACTGTTTTAGGGGAATCCCACAGGCACGCTATATGCATAGTTTCATTGGACCAATCTGGGCCAATGTAACTATGTAAAAAATCTATAACTGGAATTCTTCTTTATGTTTAAAGTCTCAGACTTTGGACTATTCATAAAGGAAAACATGGTATATATAGCGGCAGAATGTGAATTTCAGGATTGTAAACAGCTCCTGCTCATAAGTAAGACTATATGCACAATTTCCACGTTCCACTGGGGTGTAACTTTAAGCTTGATGTACAATATATCAAGCTTGCCAACACATCCACGCTGTCTCAAGTATGAAACATATTGGTGGTAACATTTCAGAAATATGTGCTAATAATGTACAACTAGGTTCATTTAAATTGTGAAAAAATTGATTAAAAACTTGCACTGACATTTAACTAAAATGATTACTTAGATCGCATATCCCCAGGAAGCATGTACTATACCTTATTTGAATCACAACAAACGCTTATGACAAGCTGCATGTGGAATTAGACCATCCATCATCAGAAACACATAAGCGGTATTAATAGACTGTCATGTAAATAGTACTTACTTCACTAAAGTTATTAAATCATCATTATATTTTTGTCTGTTTTATGCCTTTTAGTAAAATTCGTTTTTGTTTTTGTCATGTTTCCAGAAAGGCCTCTTTACCAGCAAAATGTTAAAGCTTACCTCTGGGCAAAACACTTACGTTGAAACATACAGTATATGTGAACTGTTTTACCTGCCAATGAACATGTAAGGATTTGCAATTCTGCTTATTCAGTTTAGCCTTAACTCATATTCGTACTAAAGACTGGAAAAGAGAAGTATGACCAAAGCTTTTTTGGCCATACGTCTTTTCTGGGTTACAGGAGTGCACTTAACTTTTGCTCTCCTGTTAACCAGAGTCAGCTAAAGCCCACTGTCAGCTGCCATCACAGAGCCACTCCAGGCTCTTGAAGGATCCCAGCCATATTGTCAGGATCCACCCAGCTCCCTGATTGACAGCTGGCTACGGCTCTCCACATGCAAGAGGGAGTCGAAGCCAGCTGTACTCGCCCCCTTCCCTGCCTGGCGCTATAAGCAGGCCAAGAAATAAGCGATCAGCGGTCATGTGATCACTCATTTCTTGGTCTTAGAACCAGCGGAAACCAGAAGCAGTACTGGAAGCAAATCAGATGTGCTGCATGTACATTTCCTAACAATAAACATGCTGACAGAAGTGAGCTGACAGATAAACATAAGTCTGCTTGTGAGTGGGGGCCGCTTTGCCCAGCACGTGTTGGATTACCTCTCCCCTCGTGTACCTGCTCATCATTGCCCGAGACCAGGTGGAGCCACGGTCATGTGAAAATCAACATTAAGGCGGCACCTTGGCTTAGAGATGAGCAGTACACTGTGTGCTGTTGTATAACATACAGAGTTAAATATTGCATTTAAGAGGGACACCGGTGACCCTACGTCCTCTCCACCAATCCAGCATATCTCTAACACTCCCAGTGACAGAATGGGGACCCACTGTGCACTAGTGTGGACTTCATGCATGCATATAATTAACTCCTTCACTCTCCCCTACCAGGTGGCTGGATACATGGGGTCTTTGAATCCTGCTTTCAGTCCCTACTAATTTTGGGGAACTGACCGATAGGCAGTATACCAACTCCCCTCGCTACTGGAGGACTTGTCACCCGGGCCAGGTACTGCTTCTCGCTGGCTGGCTGATATTAATTACCCACAATTCTTGGTTATATTCCTTTTACAACTCTCCTACCAAGTCAACCCATTGTGGTGACTTTCCTTTTGTACCCTGTGTGTGCTTTACAGGCCCTGTTCTTTTGATATGCCACATGCCACCAGGCACCCCTTTGAGTAACTTCAGACCAGGCTCAAGAACGGTTCACAAAACTTTACTTGTAGACTGCAATGGTACAGTTCACAAGCATTTGAGTTCCTAACTAACTAATTCTCCACTCCCCAGGCATAACTTTACAGGTAAAAGTCCATAATGAGTCCTTCATAGATATATTCCCTTGGGGTGGTGTAGATCCAAGGTCACGCCAAGTTACATCCTCGACTAGCCTGGACCCACTTCCCTTTCCTATGCCGGCCTGCTTGTTCCCTGAACTGGCCTTCCCCCTGCTTTATATCCTGGACAGGGTTGAGGAAAAAAAACAAAAAGCCCAGGAAACCAGCAGACCCAAGTTAACCCTCTCCCACCTGGGCCCATGTTTCCTAGCTCAAAGCAACCTACCATATAGGCGCCTGCCAACATGCTGCTGCTCATTCAATGTCTAGTCTGCAGGCTGGAGATGGAGAGAGAGCACCATTGTATTCCTTCTATAGTCTATATAGACAAAAGAGAAAGTGGTGTAATTTACCTAGCTGTACATTGTGATGTTTATACCAAACAATTGCTAATGATCAACAAAATAACATACAGTGCCTTGAAAAAGTATTTATACCCCTTGAAATATTCCATATTTTGTCATGTTACAACCAAAAAACGTAAATGTATTTTATCGGGATTTTATGTCATAGACCAACACAAAGTGGCACATAATTTTCAAGTGGAACTAAAATGATAAATGGTTTTCAAATTGTTTTACAAATAAATATGTGAAAAGTGTGGCGTGCATTTGTATTAGGCTCCCCTGAGTCAATACTTTGTAGAACCACCTTTTGCTGCAACTACAGCTGCAAGTCTTTTTGGGGATGTCTCTACCAGCTTTGCATATTTAGAGAGTGACATTTTTGCCTATTCTTCATTGTAAAATAGTTCAAGCTCTGTCAGATAGGAAGAGAGCATATGGGAACAGCAATTTTCAAGTCTTGCCACAGATTCTCAATTGGATTTAGATCTGGACTTTGACTGGGCCATTCTAACACATGAATATGCTCTGATCTAAACCATTCCATTGTAGCTCTGGCTGTATGTTTAGGGTCGTTGTCCCGCTGGGAGGTAAACCTCCGCCCCAGTCTCAAGCTTTTTGCAGACTCTAACAGGTTTTCTTCTAAGATTGCCCTGTATTTGGCTCCATCCATCTTACCATCAACTCTGACCAGCTTCCCTGTCTCTGCTGAAGATAAGCATCCCCACAACATGATGCTGCCACCACCATGTTTCACGGTGGGGATGGTGTGTTCAGGGTGATGTTCAGTGTTAATTTTCCGCCACACATAGCGTTTTGCTTTTAGGCCAAAAAGTTAAATTTTGGTCTCATCTGACCAGAGCACCTTCTTCCACATGTTTGCCGTGTCCCCCACATGGCTTCTTGCAAACTTCAAACGGGACTTCTTATGGCTTTCTTTTAACAATGGCTTTCTTCTTGCCACTCTTCCATAAAGGCCAGATTTGTGGAGTGCACAAATAATAGTTGTCCTGTGGACAGATTCTCCCACCTGAGCTGTGGATCTCTGCAGCTCCTCCAGAGTTACCATGGGCCTCTTGGCTGCTTCTCTAATTAATGCTCTCCTTGCTCAGTCTGTCAGTTTAGGTGGACGGCCATGTCTTGGTAGGTTTGCAGTTGTGCCATACTCTTTCCATTTTCGGATGATGGATTGAACAGTGCTTTGTGAGATGTTCAAAGCTTGGCATATTTTTTTATAACCTAACCCTGCTTTACATTTCTCCACAAATTTATCCTTGACCTGTCTGGTGTGTTCATTGGCCTTCATGATGCTGTTTGTTCACTAAGGTTCTCTAACAAACCTCCGAGGGCTTCACAGAACAGCTGTATTTATACTGAGATTAAATTACACACAGTTGGACTCTATTTATTAATTAGGTGACTTCTGAAGGCAATTGGTTCCACTACATTTTAGTTAGGGGTATCAGAGTAAAGGGGGTTGAATAGAAATGCACACCACACTTTTCACATATTTATTTGTAAAACATTTTGAAAACCATTTATCATTTTCCTTCCACTTCACAATTATGTGCCACTTTGTGTTGGTCTATCACTTAAAACCCCAATAACACACAGTTACGTTTTTCGTTGTAACATGACAAAATGTGGAAAATTTCAAGGGTATGAATACTTTTTCAAGGCACTGTATAAGTTAAAATGCAATCATTAAATCAAACAAAATACTCTACTAACAATAAACAATCAAAGTTGAGCGCTAGGTAGTAGTGTAAACCCTTTACATTGTGATATATACATAATTTAGGTGAAACCTTAAAAATATAAAAAAAAAAACTCCCTATAAATCACCCCAAGAAAGTGTACATCAATCAGTATAACCAAAAGTGAGACTGATAAATAAATAAAGTGCATAAACTAAAAAGAGTTCATCAATAGTGCCAAAGTCCATGTGTAAAACTTCCTTCCAACGTGCGCTACACACTCCATACAAATGAGACTGACTGTCTCCACTCAGTGCTCCTCTGTATGTCCATACCATGACTCCCTATCCAGTTATGACTCACTAGATCCCTAGACCCAGGGTGAAGTGGGTTTAGTAATTCTTGTTAAGAGTCTTAAACATAGGTAGTGATGAGACCGATATTCTAGTATCTCCCCCCACGGATTCTCAGATGTAGGAGAAAAAAAAAAAAACAAAAAGCAGGATCATAGTGCAACCCATTTAATGTTTCATACCTCCAGAAATGATAAAATTTCTACTCACATGTAATCGTGCCCAAGCCGGCACTATCAGGATCCAGCAGGGTGCTGTCTCTCTCCGTATCTCCGTTCACCCCACCAGCAAGATGGTGATCCAGCGAATGTTCCACTGCCGGGACCTCGTTAACCAGACATGATGTCAGACGTACCATGTCCCCGCCTCAGCGCGTTTCGCTGCCCACAGCGTCATCAGGAAGCTGGGGCCACGGCCAGTCCAAGGCATATTATGTGTTCCTGCCCTCAGGGTCTAATAACATATAGCCAATCCCAGCCCTTGAAATGAAAACCCACAACTTACACTGCTGGAGCCCGTCTGTCTTAACAATACATTGGTAATCCCATTCACTCCCTATTAGGTATACATATAATACAAATGTGATAATAGATGAATTACAGTTCATCCTACATATAATATTATTTAAAAAAAA